>NC_064641.1:64109392-64412418 GCF_023864345.2 Schistocerca serialis cubense | reverse complement strand
GGCAACTATTACATGCAGGAAGCACTGAAAACTTCTGTCCCTGTCACACAGAGATATTTGGAATACAATCCGACACATCAAGACAATGCCATGCCAACAACAGACAGTGTTGCATGCCTTTCTACTTTGCTCATAGATGAAGGCTTATTACAACACAGACAATTTTGAATTTTTTCTTACAAAGGTAAGAGAACAAACTGTCGTGTTCATGAGAGCCTTCTGGAAGGAACTGAACTGAAGTGCAGAAGGTACACTTTGTGGTAGGTTATACACAGGGTGATGTCTTGTTTTGGGCCACTGACATGACAGAAAAATGTCACACCGACGAACAGCTTGGATTCCTACATAAGAGCTTAAATAGATCAGAGGTTGAAAGCAGTGGAGGATTCCTAGATAAGTCCTGGTCCATTGCAGTACAAGAGACTGAGGCGTGAAGTGTTTAACTCACCATCCTTCAGCAGTAAACATGGAGAAATCAGAAGATACTTCAGGAAGCACTTAAATAAAACCTGTTACAGTACAAGCCTGCTATCACATGTAAATGCCCTAAAATTTTGAAAAGCAAACTACCAGCTAACATGCATGAGAAATTAATCACCATTCCTGAGCACGATATAGAGAACCTCCTCTCAGTTCTCTATTCCATTGATCTTATCTACAAAGAGAGACCCGTGCAACCACAAAGTGACAGCATGCAGGCAGACCCCACAAGAGCTAATGGACAACGTGGTGGGAACGGCAACAACAACCAACAAGGTTGGCAGCCATATCCCTCTCACAGCAATACCAAAAGGAAACAACTTGGTAACAGAAAGGGACAAAAATTCAAGCGAGGATACAAAAATAACAGAGGACAGAATTTCAATTGGTCAGGATTTAATGGCCAGAGAAGTTACAATCAGCAAACATATTACACGCCGCCGACTGGGGCAATGACCCTGTGACAAATCAAAGTGGGATAATTTTAATTCCCCTCTTGTTTTGCCATCTGCCTCCTTAAATTCGTTTTGTTACTTTTAACTATTTACCATTAGCATACATGAATATAATTTGTATTTTCATAAAAGAAAAAGGTTGGCCCTCAATTTTAAAGAATTTAACACCACATCTAATTTTGTGCTTAGTTTTATGTATGTAATTGATTTTCTTATTTATTTTGACTATTCCTAGTTAGCAGCTTTCATTATAGGCCAAAATCAGTAATTGTTTTGTAACTTGAATTCTATTGTTGACATATAAATAAATATAAATTCTGTAAAAATTATAAACGAAATGCTAGGAATCTTAAAGTATTTATTTGGCTCTATTTGAAAACATGTTAGCAAAGCCAGCCCTTAATTAATTCCAAAGTAAATAACTGTTTTGTCAAAAGTATTGTTTGTGTAACTATATCTGTTAATTTCATGATTGAAACAAATAATTCAGCTTAACCCTTGTAGTAGAAGAAACTGTTAAAAATAACCAATTTTTTGATGTATTCAGTAAATTTAATGAGTTAAGTTTCAATTGAATTTCTGTAAATTTAACTTATTTTATATTCTTCAAGATCTGTGAACTTTGTGGCTATGTTTCTTACTGCTCATAGATGTTCAACAGTAAACTACTGTAGCAGTATGTGGAGCTCCATCTGCGCATCTGTCCACATTAAACCCACCAAGTACCGATATTACTGCATTTTGACAGCTGTCATCCCTTTCACACCAAAAAATCTCTCCTATGTAGCGTGCCTACCCGGTGACAGCATATCTGCAGTGACAAAAACTCCCTTGCTCAGTATGCTGAGGGTCTCATCAAGGCCTTCACAGATAGGTACTATCCACCAGACCTAGACCACAGACAGATCTCCTGTGCCATTTCCCCTCACACCCCCAATCCTCCCATCACCACCCAAATCCAGCCATAAAGTAGTGTCCCCTTCATCACCCAGTACCACACCAGACTAGAACAACTGAACCACATTTTTCGCCAGGGCTTTGATTATCTATCATCGTGCCCTGAAATGAGAGACATTCTACTGTAGATACTTCCCACTCCTCCTAAACCGGTGTTCCATCACCCACCCAACCTCTACAACAACCTAGTCCATTCCTATGTCCCTCCCAATCCCAACCCCTTGCTACAAGGATCATATCCCTGTGGAAGGCCTAGATGCAAAACCTGCCAAATCCACCCACCCAGCACTTCCTATCCCAGTCCTGTCACAGGCTTATCCTACCCCATCAGGGACCACACCACCTGTGAAAGCAGCTGTGTCATTTACCAGCTCTGTTGCAGTCATTGCAGTGCTTTTTGTATTGGTATGACCACCAACCAGCTGCCCACCAGGATGAACGGCCACCACCAAACTGTGGCCAAGAGCAAAATAAACCACCCTGTAGCACAGCATGCAACTGAACATAACACACTTGATTTCAATGGCTGCTTCACTACCCGAGGCATCTGTATCCTTCCCTCCACCACTAGCTTTTCTGAACTGCACAAATCTGCTCCTGTAATTATCCTGGTCTCAACCTACAGTAACATACTGTCCACCCCCCCCCCCCCCCCCACCCAACACATTTCACCCCCTCTGTCCTACATCTCCTCCCTATTCTCATCTCCCACTCTCTGTATTTACAGCCCTCTGCCACCACATCTTCCTGTCTTTCCCTGCTCCTATCCATTGGTATTCCTCATCACTTCGGCACTTATCAAAGCACATGCTCTGATAAATCTCTCTTGTATATCGTGCAAATAGTAAATATTCGCCAAATATGGTGTATCCATATAACGTACAATTGACATGTAAACACAATTCGACGGTTTCACAATACAACATTAATAGGAATGGTAAGACTATATGTCCTATCAAGCGAATGTGAATGATGTATTCCTTCAAAGAACAAGTCGATATGCTTTTCATTTAAGGAGAATGCTAACGAAATTCTGTGAGAGCAAGAGACTTATATGCTGAAAGATATCCTCAACGTGCTTACCCTACACGTTGTACATTTAAATAACTGTATGCTAAATTGAGAATAACTGGATCTTTAAAGCATCGGTAACATACCCGGCAAAGGAAAGTTACTAACGAAGAAACATAAATTGGTATTCTTGCCACTGTGGTTCAAGATCCTTGTGTTACTTCACGTCAAATCGCAAGGGACCTGGCTGAGGCAGAGTAGTGTTATTCTGCGTCACCATAAATATCATCCTTACCATATCAGTCTCCACCAAGAATTAACTGGTACGGATTGTATGTGTCACACTGAATTCTGCCGTTGGGCTCAATTCCAGATTCAAAGGGATGACACATTTATTAATTTGATTTTATTTACTGATGAGGCTACATTTACAAACCATGGAAATGTTAATTTGTATAACATGCATTACTGGGCAACTGAAAATCCATGTTGGCTGCGGTAAGTTGCACATCAAAAACCACGGTCAGTGAATGTATGGTGTGGTATTCTGGAGGACAGAATTTTTCATCGAAGGAAATTTCAATGGTAGGAAGTACACCACATTCCTGCAAGAAACATCAGGTCTGTTATTGGAAGAAATACCTTTATGAACAAGGAACAGAATGTGGTATCAACACGAAGGGTGTCCAGCACATTTTTCGCTGATGGCTAGAAATGAGTTGCAGAGACAATTCCCAAATCATTGGATTGGTTGCGGAGGAGATGTGTCATGGCCAGCTCATTCGCCACACTTGACACCTCTGGATTTTTTTCTTTTGGGGATTCATAAGACATTGGTTAGAGAGACGTTTCAGCTACACCTGAAGATATGGGAGAGAGAAATGTCAGAGCATGTGCTTTGATAAGTGCCGACGCGATAAGGAATACCACTCAATCCATGATAAGAAGATTACAGCACTGCACTGATACAAATGGTCATCACTTTGTACACCTTATATAAATGGACTTTCATGGCACCTTTACAACCTTCGTGACCTTCAAAGACCTTACTGTTACACATCATTGGATTCTTTGTGCAATAGTTAGTGACTCACCCTATATTTTAAAACGTAAACACTGATGTTACTGCAATAATGATGAAATGTAAAAACTGTGATGTAATCTAGAGCTGAATGTAACACCAAATACGCAACGAAATTTTATGAAGGTTTGAAACCCACAATTCAATGGTGTGTTCCTGTAAAAACCGTGTGCCAGTGTTGAAGAGTATCAAACATTAGTATCATCAGTGGACTTGAGTATCGACAAGGCATTCTACCACAGACGTGCTATGGAAACGAATAAGGGCATTGGAGACTTACGTTGAATCCATTCAATTGCCTCAGAATTCTGACAGCGTGAGCTTGGTTCAACCCCTGAAACATGTGGATTATGAGAGGAACAAATGACTGGGCCATAAATGATGAACCTCCTCACCACAGTATCAATGTTTCCACTATGCACAAGCCTCAGCACACCATGTTCCAGCAAAGGGATGAACACTTTTATTGACTTTGGTAAACAAGTGAAACTGTAGCACATTCATGGAAGTTCAACTTAACAGCAGCATTAACAAACTCAGGTGCACCTGCACCATATTTCATGTGAGGTGAGCGCTCTGGACGATGCCGCAATAGCAGCAGTTAAATTCCAATAATCAAACTAAAGACTCTGAATTCGAATGCACCTGTTGATGCAACCTTTACTTATTCATTTATTATATTGTAAATAGTGGTAGTAATAATGTGTAGAGTGTACAGTAAACAAAATTAGATACATACATTATCTAATGGCATGTTCTGAGAGTACATGAGGTAAACTTGGGCACAAATGAAAGTCTCAGTACAATGGCAGGCCAAGAGTTTAAAATACAGAAAAGTTAAATAGTGTTAATGCACCACCACTGCATACTGACATCCAGCGACCAGTGATACGGATCACTCCAGTATACAATAAATGGGGAGGGGTAAGGGGTAAGGGGCGGCAAGGGAGGGGGGTTTCAATTGTGTAGGTTCTTTAAATGACCTACACATATCAATAAATAGTCACGCCATCCTCGCGTGGCAAAGATATCATAGGGAGGTATGATTACATCTACATTGACAGAAAATTTAAAAACAAAACTACCGATTTTTATGCACCTCTTTATGTGTCTGCTTGTGTCTGTATATGTGTGGATGGATATGTGTGTGTGCGAGTGTATACTTGTCCCTTTTTCCCCCCAAGGTAAGTCTTTCCGCTCCCGGGATTGGAATGACTCCTTACCCTCTCCCTTAAAACCGACATCCTTTTGTCTTTCCCTCTCCTTCCCTCTTTCCTGATGAAGCGATCACGGGTTGCGAAAGCTTGAATTTTGTGTGTGTGTTTGTTAGTGTGTCTATCAACATACCAACGCTTTCATTTGGTAAGTTACATCATCTTTGTTTTATATATATATTAATAGAGGGAAACATTCCACGTGGGAAAAATATATCTAAAAACAAAGATGATGTGACTTACCAAACAAAAGTGCTGGCACATCGATAGACACACAAACAAACACAAACATACACACAAAATTCAAGCTTTCGCAACAAACTGTTGCCTTAGGGGGAAAAAAGGACGGGTATACACTCGCAGTGTTTGTTGGTAATGAGGATCACCCTGTGGCTAAACATGCCTTGGTGCATGGCCAGCACATCTTGGCACAGTGTTACACTCGCACACACACACATATCCATCCACACATATACAGACACAAGCAGACATATTTAAAGACAAAGAGTTTGGGCAGAGATGTCAGTCAAGGCGGAAGTGCAGAGGCAAAGATGTTGTTGAATGACAGGTGAGGTATGAGTGGCGGCAACTTGAAATTAGCGGAGATTGAGGCCTGGTGGATAACGGCAAGAGAGGATATATTGAAGAGCAAGTTCCCATCGCCGGAGTTCGGATAGGTTGGTGTTAGTGGGAAGTATCCAGATAACCCGGACGGCGTAACACTGTGCCAAGATGTGCTGGCCATGCACCAAGGCATGTTTAGCCACAGGGTGATCCTCATTACCAACAAACACTGTCTGCCTGTGTCCATTCATGCGAATGGACAGTTTGTTGCTGGTCATTCCCTCATAGAATGCGTCACAGTGTAGGCAGGTCAGTTGGTAAATCACGTGGGTGCTTTCACACGTGGCTCTGCCTTTGATCGTGTACACCTTCCGCGTTACAGGACTGGAGTAGGTGGTGGTGGGAGGGTGAATGGGACAGGTTTTACACCGGGGGCGGTTACAAGGGTAGGAGCCAGAGGGTAGGGAAGGTGGTTTGGGGATTTCATAGGGATGAACTAAGAGGTTACGAAGGTTAGGTGGACGGCGGAAAGACACTCTTGGTGGAGTGGGGAGGATTTCATGAAGGATAGATCTCATTTCAGGGCAGGATTTGAGGAAGTCGTATCCCTGCTGGAGAGCCACATTCAGAGTCTGATCCAGTCCCGGAAAGTATCCTGTCACAAGTGGGGCACTTTTGTGTTTCTTCTGTGGGGGGTTCTGGGTTTGAGAGGATGAGGAAGTGGCTCTGGTTATTTGCTTCTGTACCAGGAAGGAAGGGTAGTTGCGGGACGCGAAAGCTGTTGTCAGGTTGTTGGTGTAATGGTTCAGGGATTCCGGACTGGGGCATATTCGTTTGCCACGAAGACCTAGGCTGTAGGGAAGGGACCGTTTGATGTGGAATGGGTGGCAGCTGTCATAATGGAGGTACTGTTGCTTGTTGGTGGGTTTGATGTGGACAGACGTGTGAAGCTGGCCATTGGACAGGTGGAGGTCAACATCAAGGAAAGTGGCATGGGATTTGGAGTAGGACCAGGTGAATCTGATGGAACCAAAGGAGTGGAGGTTGGAGAGGAAATTCTGGAGTTCTTCTTCACTGTGAGTCCAGATCATGAAGATGTCATCAATAAATCTGTACCAAACTTTGGGTTGGCAGGCTTGGGTAACCAAGAAGGCTACCTCTAAGATACCCATGAATAGGTTGGCATACGAGGGGGCCATCCTGGTACCCATGGCTGTTCCCTTTAATTGTTGGTATGTCTGGCCTTCAAAAGTGAAGAAGTTGTGGGTCAGGATGAAGCTGGCTAAGGTAATGACGAAAGAGGTTTTAGGTAGGGTGGCAGGTGATCGGCGTGAAAGGAAGTGCTCCATCGCAGCGAGGCCCTGGATTTGCGGGATATTTGTGTATAAGGAAGTGGCATCAATGGTTACAAGGATGGTTTCCGGGGGTAACGGATTGGGTAAGGATTCCATGCGTTCGAGGAAGTGGTTGGTGTCTTTGATGAAGGATGGGAGACTGCATGTAATGGGTTGAAGGTGTTGATCTACGTAGGCGGAGATACGTTCTGTGGGGGCTTGGTAACCAGCTACAATGGGGCGGCCGGGATGATTGGGTTTGTGAATTTTAGGAAGAAGGTAGAAGGTAGGGGTGCGGGGTGTCGGTGGGGTCAGGAGGTTGATGGAGTCAGGTGAAAGGTTTTGTAGGGGGCCTAAGGTTCTGAGGATTCCTTGAAGCTCCGCCTGGACATCAGGAATGGGATTACCTTGGCAAACTTTGTATGTGGTGTTGTCTGAAAGCTGACGCAGTCCCTCAGCCACATACTCCCGACGATCAAGTACCATGGTCGTGGAACCCTTGTCTGCCGGAAGGATGACGATGGACCGGTCAGCCTTCAGATCACGGATAGCCTGGGCTTCAGCAGTGGTGATGTTGGGAGTAGGATTAAGGTTTTTTAAGAAGGATTGAGAGGCAAGGCTGGAAGTCAGAAATTCCTGGAAGGTTTGGAGAGGGTGATTTTGAGGAAGAGGAGGTGGGTCCCGCTGTGACGGAGGACGGAACTGTTCCAGGCAGGGTTCAATTTGGATAGTGTCTTGGGGAGTTGGATCATTAGGAGTAGGATTAGGATCATTTTTCTTTGTGGCAAAGTGATACTTCCAGCAAAGAGTACAAGTGTAGGACAGTAATTTGACGAGGGCTGTTTGGTTGAATCTGGGAGTGGGGCTGAAGGTGAGGCCTTTGGATAGGACAGAGGTTTCGGATTGGGAGAGAGGTTTGGAGGAAAGGTTAACTACTAAATTAGGGTGTTGTGGTTCCAGATTGTGTTGATTGGAATTTTGAGGTTTTGGAGGGAGTGGAGCTGGAAGTGGGAGGTTGAGTAGATGAGAGAGACTGGGTTTGTGTGCAATGAGAGGAGGTTGAGGTTTGCTGGAAAGGTTGTGAAGGGTGAGTGAGTTGCCTTTCCGGAGGTGGGAAACCAGGAGATTGGATAGTTTTTTGAGGTGAAGGGTGGCATGCTGTTCTAATTTGCGGTTGGCCTGTAGGAGAATGCTCTGAACAGCCGGTGTGGATGTGGGAGAGGAAAGATTGAGGACTTTTATTAAGGACAGGAGTTGACGGGTGTGTTCATTGGCTGAGTTGATGTGTAGGTGAAGGATTAGGTGGGTGAGGGCAATGGATTGTTCAGTTTGGAACTGGTATAGGGACTGATGGAAAGAAGGGTTGCAGCCAGAGATGGGAACTTTAAGTGTGAGGCCTTTGGGGGTAATGCCAAATGTCAGACAAGCCTGAGAAAATAAAATATGCGAGCGTAATCTGGCTAGGGTGAAGGCATGTTTGCGGAGGGAATGTAAATAAAACTAATGGGGTCGTTGTGGGGGTGTTGTGAGGGTGACATGGTATTAGAAGGTGGAAAGTGTAACATGAGGTTGAGATGAAAATGAAAATAACTGGAGAAAGTAACTGGAGATCTGTTGTGAAAAAAGGCGAAAAAGTGTTGGTTAAAGCTGGGCTATGTTGATCCTGTGGTGTACTTGGGCTGGTAGACAACGATGTGCACATAGGTTAGGTGGTTGTGTTGCCACCAAAATACATTAAGGGATACGACTTCCTCAAATCCTGCCCTGAAATGAAATTCATCCTTCATGAAATCCTCCCCACTCCACCAAGAGTGTCTTACCTTAGGGGGAAAAAAGGACGGGTATACACTCGCACACACACACATATCCATCCACACATATACAGACATATTTAAAGACTCCTTTAAATATGTCTGCTTGTGTCTGTATATGTGTGGATGGATATGTGTGTGTGTGCGCGAGTGTATACCCGTCCTTTTTTCCCCCTAAGGTAAGGCTTTCCGCTCCTGGGATTGGAATGACTCCTTACCCTCTCCCTTAAAACCCACATCCTTTAGTCTTTCCCTCTCCTTCCCTCTTTCCTGATGAGGCAACAGTTTGTTGCGAAAGCTTGAATTTTGTGTGTATGTTTGTGTTTGTTTGTGTGTCTGTCGACCTGCCAGCACTTTCATTTGGTAAGTCACATCATCTTTGTTTATATATATATGTACACACACAGTAACAAACACACACACAAAATTCAAGCTTTCGCAACCCCTGATCGCTTCATCAGGAAAGAGGGAAGGAGAGGGAAAGACAAAAGGATGTCGGTTTTAAGGGAGAGGGTAAGGAGTCATTCCAATCCCGGGAGCGGAAAGACTTACCTTGGGGGGAAAAAGGGACAAGTATACACTCGCACACACACATATCCATCCACACATATACAGACACAAGCAGACATATATATATAAAGAGGTACATAAAAATCGGTAGTTTTGTTTTTAAATTTTCTGTCTACGTAGATGTAATCATACCTCCCTATGATATCTTTGCCACGCGGGGATGGCGTGACTATTTATTGATATGTGTAGGTCATTTAAAGAACCTACACAATTGCAACCCCCCTCCCTTGCCGCCCCTTACCCCTTACCCCTCCCCATTTATTGTATACTGGAATGATCCATATCACTGGTCGCTGGATGTCAGTATGCAGTGGTGGTGCATTAACACTATTTAACTTTTCTGTACTTTAAACTCTTGGCCTGCCATTGTACTGAGACTTTCATTTGTGCCCAAGTTTATCTCATGTACTCTCAGAACATGCCATTAGATAATGTATGTATCTAATTTTGTTTAATGTACACTCTACACATTATTACAACCACTATTTACAATATAATAAATGAATAAGTAAAGGTTGCATCAACAGGCGCATTTGAATTCAGAGTCATCACAGCGAGGCCCTGGACGTGCGGGATATTTGTGTATAAGGAAGTGGCATCAATGGTTACAAGGATGGTTTCCGGGGGTAACGGATGGAGCACTTCCTTTCACGCCGATCACCTGCCACCCTACCTAAAACCTCTTTCCTCATTACCTTAGCCAGCTTCATCCTGACCCACAACTTCTTCACTTTTGAAGGCCAGACATACCAACAATTAAAGGGAACAGCCATGGGTACCAGGATGGCCCCCTCGTATGCCAACCTATTCATGGGTAGCTTAGAGGGAGCCTTCTTGGTTACCCAAGCCCGCCAACTCAAAGTTTGGTACAGATTTATTGATGACATCTTCATGATCTGGACTCACAGTGAAGAAGAATTCCAGAATTTCCTCTCCAACCTCAACTCCTTTGGTTCCATCAGATTCACCTGGTCCTACTCCAAATCCCATGCCACTTTCCTTGATGTTGACCTCCACCTGTCCAATGGCCAGCTTCACACGTCTGTCCACATCAAACCCACCAACAAGCAACAGTACCTCCATTATGACAGCTGTCACCCATTCCACATCAAACGCTCCCTTCCCTACAGCCTAGGTCTTCGTGGCAAACGAATCTGCTCCAGTCCGGAATCCCTGAACCATTACACCAACAACCTGACAACAGCTTTCGCGTCCCGCAACTACCCTCCCAACCTGGTACAGAAGCAAATAACCAGAGCCACTTCCTTATCCTCTCAAACCCAGAACCTCCCACAGAAGAAACACAAAAGTGCCCCACTTGTGACAGGATACTTTCCGGGACTGCATCAGACTCTGAATGTGGCTCTCCAGCAGGGATACGACTTCCTCAAATCCTGCCCTGAAATGAGATCCATCCTTCATGAAATCCTCCCCACTCCACCAAGAGTGTCTTTCCGCCGTCCACATAACCTTCGTAACCTCTTAGTTCATCCCTATGAAATCCCCAAACCACCTTCCCTACCCTCTGGCTCCTACCCCTGTAACCGCCCCCGGTGTAAAACCTGTCCCATGCACCCTCCCACCACCACCTACTCCAGTCCTGTAACCCGGAAGGTGTACACGATCAAAGGCAGAGCCACGTGTGAAAGCACCCATGTGATTTAGCAACTGACCTGCCTACACTGTGACGCATTCTATGTGGGAATGATCAGCAACAAACTGTCCATTCGCATGAATGGACACAGGCAGACAGTGTTTGTTGGTAATGAGGATCACCCTGTGGCTAAACATGCCTTGGTGCACGGCCAGCACATCTTGGCACAGTGTTACACCGTCTGGGTTATCTGGATACTTCCCACTAACACCAACCTATCCGAACTCCGGCGATGGGAACTTGCTCTTCAATATATCCTCTCTTGCCGTTATCCACCAGGCCTCAATCTCCGCTAATTTCAAGTTGCCGCCACTCATACCTCACCTGTCATTCAACAACATCTTTGCCTCTGCACTTCCGCCTCGACTGACATCTCTGCCCAAACTCTTTGTCTTCAAATATGTCTGCTTGTGTCTGTATATGTGTGGATGGATATGTGTGTGTGTGTGTGCGAGTGTATACCCGTCCTTTTTTCCCCCTAAGGTAAGTCTTTCCGCTCCCGGGATTGGAATGACTCCTTACCCTCTCCCTTAAAACCCACATCCTTTCGTCTTTCCCTCTCCTTCCCTCTTTCCTGATGAGGCAACAGTTTGTTGCGAAAGCTTGAATTTTGTGTGTATGTTTGTGTTTGTTTGTGTGTGTCTATCGATGTGCCAGCGCTTTCGTTTGGTAAGTCACATCATCTTTGTTTTTAGATATATTTTTCCCACGTGGAATGTTTATATCTGTCTTGTTGGTCTTTTGAGCTGGAGCAATAAAGACGTATGTAACTGCACTCTCCCAGTATTCTTTTAATTAAAAGTTACAATATGCAGAAGACACAAGTTTTCATTCTCGTACCTAGCTACACCTTATTTTCTACATCCCAATGTGACAAGGGCTTGCATTTTTAAATAGACCTTTTTGGAGATGAAGTCAACCTGAAGAGAGAATAGCCGCCGCAGCCATGCCAGCCAGCATTGCTGTTGTACATTGTTGGGGAGAAAAGGTAAATACCATGCCACGCACCAAAACTAACAGGAATTAACATTTATTCAATGCCACAATGTTCTTAACACGTACGCATCTATACCTGTGCGCATTTATGGACAAATTTTGGTGCAGCTAAATGATAATTACTTCAGATCTGGACAATTCACATCATCTCTCTCCCCAACCACTATAATTATAAAGAATTGTGATAAGTAATTCTTTTTTACACACAGTGATTTACACTCAACTACAGTAAAACACACACACACACACACACACACACACACAAAAAAAAAATTATAAAATTACATATTTTTTTTAAAAAAATTCTATGTAGTAGAAGCAGTTGTCAATCAAGTATAGCAATTTTGGTTTCTGCTTGAAGTTAATCTGGTTGTTACTACATTTTTTACTAATAATATTGTTCAGTTTTCACTAAAATGATAAACACTGTAGCCAATTTTGATGATCATATCGTTAGACGATCATTTTTTTGAGAAAAATTGTACTTAAAATGTCTTCACAAAGCCGCATCAGCTGTTTTCACCTTCTGCCGTCCCACAGGTTATAGCTGTGGAGCAACATACACAACATCGTCAGCTCATGTCTCGTGTAGACGACTAACGGAAAGAAATTACTATCCGAAAAAATATGTACTCGCGTCCCAAAGAAGAGTGAAGAAAAAAGTATAAGTGACAAACAAACAGAGATTAAGAAGTGCTTTAGATGAGTTACAAGCTGTGCCATCTGCCAAATGCAAATTACCAAGTGGTTTAAACCGATTAGGTGAGAAACAAACAATCAAGTCATCAGCCAAACGAAAATTACAAAATGGTTTAAAAGGAAGAATTCAGATGTGGATGAAGCAAAACTTATACAAGCTCCAGAAGTTAACTCACCTACTGATTGCCACCAGAAAACAGAAGCCAAACACAAGAAAGATACTGAAAATTTTTTAGGGTAAGTGCTGTATTAGAAATGCCATTAGATAAAGAATCAGAAACCATTTCCACTAAAGTTACTAAATACCGAGAGTTTGCTATACTACACCATAATGTTCAGTCACTCACAAATAAAATTTCTCTGTTGGAAGCCCTCACTCCAGTATGCACTAAATGTAGATATAATTTGCATTACTGAACACTGGCTACGAAATACCGAAGTAAAACTAACCTCGATATCAGGATATAGATTAGCAAGTCATTTTAGCCGAGAGTTTCCCAAACATGGTGGCTCTGCTATCTTTGTGAAAAAACAAATAAAGTTCTGTGATGTCAGTAAAAGTTATATTGACCCAATTGAAAAATACTTTGAAGTTTCCATTACTAAACTGCCAGTGCTTAATTTCATAGTTATTAACATATATAGAGAGTGCCAAGTGGAAACTTGCCAGTCTTCATGAATAAACTAGAGGTTCTGCTGAACAGGATCAATATTCTAAATATGAAGATAGTGCTTTGTGGGGACTTCAATATTGATTTTTCAAAAGACAGCAGCACCAGAGATGCTTTGATAAATATGACCAACATATTCAATATGATCCCCACAATACACTGCCCAACAAAATTAACAGAATGCACAAATTCCATTATTGACCAAATATTCATATCAGACACAATTTACAGTTTCACAAGCAGAGTACTGAGCATGGGTTATAGTGATCATGAGGCACAGCTGCTGTGTATAGAAATGCCAACAAGTAGTACTAGTTCCAAAAAAGTAGTTCAAAAAAGAACCTTTTCTGAAGCTAACATTAAATCTTTTAATCTCTTAGTGGCAAAGAAAAACTGGGAAAGCATCGCCACTCAGAACAATGTTGATAGTATGTACATGAGTTTTCAGAGCATCTTTCTTCACTATTTTAATGTGGCATTTCCAAAAGTAGTAAAAACAGTAAAACCTAACAATAATAAGCAATGGGTAACTAAAGGCATAAAAATTTCCAGTGAGAGAAACAGATTTCTGCAGTGCTGTTGTAAAAAGTATAGAGTGACCCAAGAATTCGCAGATTATTCAAAAGCCTACAAAAGAATCTATGGTAGAGTAGACAAAGAGGCAAAAATTATGTGGAATGACAATTTGATAAGAAACTCATCTAACAAAATGAGATCCACGTGGAGAGTTATAAAGACAGAAACTTGTGGTTCAGTTCCAAAGAAAAATAATGTATCATTAACACTAGAAGGCTCAAAAGTCACAGACCCAAATTTGGTAGTGGAAAAATTCAATGAATACTTCACTTCACTAGCTGAAGACCTCATTCAAGTACACTGTCAAGGACCAGTCCCAAGTTTCTCCAGCAAGTCAGTGATCTTGACTGCTTCTATGTATGTTTATGAAACAAACCCCAATGAAATTATGAGTAAAATTAAATCATTAAGCAATAAAATGTCAAGTGGTCTTGATGAAGTACCTGATTTCATATTAAAAATATGTGCTCACCACATAGCAAACCCCTTGGCATAAATTTTCAACCTCTCTTTAAAAACTGGTGTATTTCCAGATATTTTTAAAATAGCAAAAGTTTCACCAATGCTAAAAAAAAGGTTCTCCAGAAAAAAATATCAAACTACTGACCCGTGTCACAGTTAAGTTCCTACTCAAAAATTCTAGAAAAACTCTTCTATGACAGGCTTTTAAGTTTCATAAATAAATATGCACCGCTGACAGTACAACAACCCGGCTTTAGAAAGTCTAAATCTACACAGACAGCAATTTTCGAATTCTTAGACTGCATTTTAAAATCCCTTGATCAACAGAAATTAGCTGCAGGTATTTTTCTAGATCTATCAAAAGCCTTTGATGTCCTGGACCATAACATTCTGCTCGAAAAATTAGAAAGATGAGGAGTAAGAGGTGTAGCACATAGCTGGTTGTGTTCATACCTAAAAAACTGCAGGCAGAAAGTATCACTTCAGTATGAATTCAACAAAATGAATAAAATAAGAAACAACTCCTTTCTAGCGAATTAACAATAAAACATGGTGTACTGCAGGGCTCAATCTTAGGTCCACTACACTTCTTGATTTATGTGGACGGCTTAGTTGAATATATGAGTCCCACAAAAACCATCCTGTTTGCCGATGACACCAGCATATTGCTCACTGGATCCAATCCAGAAACTTTGCAGTCCACAGCAGAAAGTTCTATGGAAAGACTTTCTGAGTGGTTCACAAAAAAACAAACTCATTATAAATACTGAAAAAACTGTGTGCGTTGATTTTCATTTAATTCCTCCAACTAATCAAATGTCTATTCAAGCACAATTAAAATATGATCCCCTAGAAAATGTAAGTTTCACAAAATTTTTGGGTCAATTGGTTCAGCAGGACTTAAAGTGGGACACACATATAAATAACTTGTCTAGAAAACTATCATCTGTGTGCTATGGCCTAAGAATTTTAAAGGCTACAACAAGCAAAACAACAGTACTGCAGGCATGCTATGCACAGTTCCACTCACTAGTCTGATATGAGATCGTTTTCTGGGGATACTCAATTCATAGTGTAAAGGTTTTTAGAATGCAACAAGGGCTCTAAGAATAATTTGTGGCCTTAAAAAGATGGAGTACTGTAAATCCCATTTTACTGAGCTTGGTGTTCTAAATGTTCCAAGTTTATTCATTTATGAAACTGTCTTGTTCACTAGGGACTACCTCCTGAAAACAAGCAAACTGCTACAGAACAAAAATGTACACAACTACGGTACCAGAGGGATATCGAATATACATCAAAAATATCACAGAACAACCACTTATTAGAGGAGCATAATTAACATTGGTGTAATACTACATAATAAGATAACAGAGGAAATAAAAAAATGCTACTCATCCAATATTTAAAGCTAAACTAAAGGCATTTCTAATAAAGCACTGTTTCTATTCTGCCAGAGAATTTCTGAATACGTAACAAAATTAATTGTAGGAGGTACCTATTTTTAATTTGCCTACTATTTTGCTTATACTATGTATTATTGTAACTTATATTTGACCTGTCCAATATCAATTGTACAATTTGTGCTGTATGATATAACTGGACCAATAAAAAATCAAATCAAATCAAATCAAATCAAATTTTAAAATTTGTTGTTCCTCTCACAGATTTGAACACATCATCAGTTTTGCTTGCTATCTGAGGCAATGTAGGAAGGGTCTCACCCAGATGTAGTTGAATGTAGGTTGAAGCAGAATATTATCTTAAAGGAAAAAACAGGTTGGGATTAAATTAGAATAGGAAAAGAAGAATTCTGCTTCTAGGTAGCAGTCATGGGAGGGGTGTAGGCCAGCGGCTTCAGGAGGAATTAGGCGCAGGGTAACAGGTCACAAGTTTTGTGAAACCATGTGCTAGCCTTAGCCAGGTGACAGAAAACTTAGGTCAGTTATGCAGGAACTCTGAGAAGGAAGATCAGGTTATTATAACTGGGGGAGCAGGAGACAGCCTGGCTATGGATCCAAGGTAAATCATTAGGAGTGACCTGGATAAAACAGGAGCAGAAAATGGGCACACAAATGTGGGGTTTGTGGAGCTCTTTCAATGCCATGATCGGCTCTGGATAAACACTGCTATAAGGCACGTTAACACTGACTGGACAGGATGCCCCAGACACCGGCAAAATCTCATGTAAGTGTTGTTCCAGCTGATGCTATTGGTAAGTGGGAATACACCTGCACCTAAATATGAAGGGGAAAGACAAGGTCGCTTCTCTATTAGCAGATACTGTAAGGGGGCCCACAGTTACACAAGGGACGATCGCTGTGGTTAATGGGACCAGGCAAACAGGTTTTTTAGATAGCCATATGTACAGCAAAGAGAGATAAAGCTACAGGTACTATCAACTTACTTCGTCAAAATATCAGGGAAATAAAAAATAAAGTAGATGAGCTGTTAGTGTGTTTAGATGATCTCAAAAATAAGAATGTGATTGATATACTTTGTCTGTCTGAACACCATGTAACTGTGGGGATGGAAAGTGTCAGTACAAATGGGTATAATTCAGCATCTTACACTTGCAGATCTAGCATGGATAAAGGAGGAATTGCCATTTACACAAAACAAGGGTACAAATACAAAACTGTAGAAGTAAGCAAATTTTGTGTTTGTCAGCACTTTGAAGTTTGTGCATGTGAACTACAGCTAGCTAGTGTATGTGCAACAGCGCACAGGTCCCCATTAGGAGAATGGGAGCTATTCATAAAAAACGTTTGACTTCCTATTATGCTGTCCGTCAGACAGAAAGAAGAAGTTATTAATCTGTGGTGATTTCAATATAAACTTTCTAAGCAATTCTGATAGGAAAAGAGAACTAGAAGTGTTATTAATGACATGTAACTTAGAATCAATGATCAATTTCCCTACACGTATAGCTCAAGACAGTAGCACTCTAATAGATAATGTATTTGTAAAGCAAGAGGGTGCAGAACTAACACATGCTTTCCCTGTGACAAATGGATTATCAGACCATGATGCACAATTGATTGACTTACAAAACCTAGCAGGGTGTACAGTTCAGAAACCATTAAGTAACAGTGTAAGGTTGCTCAGCCCAGTACCTATAGAGCACTTCAAAGACAGTTTAAGAAATGTTAACTGGGGAGATGTATATAATGAGCCAAATGCTAATGATAAATGCAACATATATCTTGATAAGTTTATATCCCCTTCTGAACATTGTTGCCCAAAAAAATTCCTAAATGTAACACCATTTTTCAAAGAAACCTTGGATTGCTAAAAGTATTAAAATGTCTTCAGAAAGAAAAATAAAACTGTATGAGATAGCAAGAATTAGTAAAGACCCAGGAGTAATTTTACACTAAAAAGTTATTGTAACATACGGAAAGAAGTTGTCAGAAAATAAAGAGATACATATGTTAGAGATGAAATTAACAACTCGGGCAATAAAATAAAAATCAATATGGAATGTTGTTAGAAGGGAGACAGGAAAAGTAACCACGGGGGTAGGTAGTATTACTATGAAGGGGAATGAGACTATTTTAACCAACAATACACAAGCAGCTAATGTATTTAACAACTACACAAGCAGATGATGTATTTAACAACCATTTCTTAAGTGTAGGTAAGTAACTTGGTGAGAACAGTTCAAGAGAGAAAAACAAGGAGCAAGAGGAAGAGTCAGTTTGGAGAAATCTTAGATTAATTTTCACCTAACAACCTCTTGTGAAATAAAGAAAATCATTAAATCTTTGAAAAATAAATGTTCTGTTGGAGTAGATGACATCTCTAACAAGATATTAAAACAATGTGGAGAATTTACAACTGATGTTCTTAGTCACATATGTAATGCATCACTAACTCAAGGTATTTTCCCAGACAGGTTAAAATATTCCATTGTCATAGCCTCTCTAGGAAAAATGGGACACTGCAGATGTCAATAATTACCGGTCAGTATCCTTGCTTACAGCATTTTCAAAAATCACCAAGAAAGTAATTTACTCAAGAGTGGTCAGCCACCTCAACAGTAATGGGATACTTAGTAAATCACAGTTCGGATTTCAAAAACACTGTTCTACTGAGACAGCTACATACAATTTCACTGCCCATGTAATAGAGTCTTTAAATAGTAAAATATCGCCAATAGGAATTTTCTGTGACTTATCCTAAGCATCTGATTGTGTGAACCATGACATTATATTACAGAACTTGCAGTTCTACGGTATAAATGGAACAGCATATGAATGGTTTAAGCCATATCTACAAAACAGGAAACAAAAAAGTTTCTTTCTATGGTTTATACGATTTAAGGAAGTTTGCCACTTCATCTAACTGGAGTGAAATTACATTAGGTGTTCCACAGGGTTTGATGCCAGGTCCCCTTCTGTTCTTGATATATGTGAACGACCTTCTTAACTTCTCTGAAACAAGAAGCTAACCTGACACTATTTGCTGATTATGCAAGCATCATTATTTATCCAGTAAAAGAAACTCCAATAGAAAATTATACAAATAATGAATTTGCAAAAGTTGTTCATTGCTTTTCTGCAAATGGGCTTGCTCTGAACTTCGAAAAAACACAGTACATCCAATTTTCTGCCACAAGGAGTACAGTTCCTTCAATAAAAATAACACATCAACAGAAGTCAGTAGCCAGGGTAGAGCATACTATGTTTGTAGGTGGGCATATAGATGAGATTCTTAATTGGAAAAATTCATATTTTGGATCTCCTAAAGCGACTATGTTCAGGAACTTTGCAATCAGAATAATTGCCAATTTTGAGAATATAGAAATTAATAAGCTAACATACTTAGCACAATTTCACTCTCTGATGTCATACGGAATTATATTTTGGGGTAACTCAACACTCAGGCAAATGTATTCACTGTTCAGAAGAAAGAGGTTAGAATAATGTGTGGGACTCATAGTCACACATCTTGTAGGCATCTGTTTAAAAGGTTAGGAATTCTTACAACAGCCTCAGTACATTTACTCACTAATGAAATTTGTTATCAACGACATGGACCATTTTAAAAACAACAGTGACATTCATGATTATGATACTATAAGGAAGAAAGACTTACACTGTCCTCTTCTTTACCCATCTTTGGCACAGAAAGGGGTAAAATATGCTGCCGTAATACTTTTTGATAAATTACCAGATGAAATAAAATGTTTGACAGACCATACATGAATTCTTGAATAGGAATAAATAAATTTATAGGTATAATATATGAGTTTTGTGCCATTTAATGGTATGGGGTACATGTTAAAATTTTAAGCATAAAAAAAATTGATGCACGTATGCATTTATTATGCACTTGACACATTCCACATCATAATGGTTACTGTGAGAATGATCAATGGAACATATAACCAACAAATGAAACTGATTGTTGCCCACAGCAACAAGGCTTTGCAATGCAGACTTAGTCTGCCCACTCTCTACCGCCTTTCTTATGTAAATCTTATGTAAATCTTGTCCCCTCCACACTTCTCTACTGCTCCACTTCTCTGTGTGATAACACATTCCTACATGGGCTATAGTTGTTGCAAAAATACTTAACAGCTATTTTAGAAGCATAAAAAAATCGAAAAATTGTGTAATTTAAGACAGAAATATAGTGAATATACATCTTTTATGAGTTTTTATTGTTTTTAAAAAATTAAGTAAAGCTACACTATTTTGCAGAAACATACAGACAGAATAAAAACATTCTTGTATTCAGATTTGGGTCTGTTCACTACTTAATAAATTCACGAATTTCATTTAGTTTTGTCACTGGAATAGACATTCCGGACATTTCTTTTGAAATCTGCCATTAACGTTAAGGACTTTTGAATCACAGAAATTATTCAATACTAGAGATGTGAGTGAACTCAAGCACAGTTTTATAAAAAAATGTCAATAATCCACTCACTCTGCTATGGTCTGCTATAGGAGGAGATCAGTATAAGGAATCAGCTTCAGTTATATATTTGGCAGGATCTAATATAGCTTAAGGCATGCATGGCAGTTAAAGTTGAAAAAGTCAATTTGTTTTCACATTGAAACAATAAGAGGAATTTATAACCCACTGCCTGCCATATTGCCATATAACAACAATGGAAATTTATGGATGAACTAAAACATAAAATAAGGACTGTAGAGGTCTGATGTATCACACATGTAAACACACAGCAGAAAACATTATTCACACTAGTTTTTGAGCTCTTTACCTTCCTCCAGCAAAAATGCACATATTCACACACACAACCACACAAACTCCCAAGCACACTCTCCCACAACTATAGAAAGGTTGACTAATGATTATTGATTATTGAGAGCAGTTGCCTGCACAGCTGCAGGTGCTGAGGATGTAGAGGAGGACACACAAGGCAAGGAGGGATAGTGGGATTAATGTGGGGAAGATCTTTCGACAGATGACTCAGTGGCTGCACACCAAGACAAAAGTAGTTCAGAAGATAGAGGGGAAGGGAAAGGGGGGACAGGGGTGAGAGAGAGGGGTGAAGGGGGAAGATGGGGAGGGGCGAGAGAGGGGAGGAGATAGGAGGGGGAGAGAGTGAGAGAAGAGGGATAGGGGCAAGAGAGGGAGGGTGTGGGAGGGGAAGGGGGAGAGAGAGTGGGGAGGGGAAGGGGAGTGAGGAGGGGAGTGGGGAGGGTGCGGGTAAGAGGAGGGGAAGGTGAGGAATAGGTGGCAGATGGGGGGAGGTAGACTGGGAGGAGAGGGGGAGGGAGAGGGGGAGGGGGGAGGGAGAGGGGGAGGTGGGAGTGAGAGAGGGGGAGGGAAGAGAGGGGGAGGGGAGAGAAGAGGGGAGGAGAGAGGGGAGGGGAGAGAAAAGGGTGAGGGGAGAGAAGAGGGGCAGGGGAGAGAAAGAGAGAGAGGGAGGGAGGGGGAGAGGGGAATGGAGAGGGAAGGAGGGGTGAGGGAAAAAGAGAGGGGAAGGAGGGGGAGAGGGGGAATGGAGAGGGAGGGGGAGGGAGGGAGGGGAGAGGGGAAAAGGGAGGGGGGAGGGAGTGGGAGAGAGAGAGAGCCCACTTGACACATGACACGACGCGGGAGGAGGGGAGGGGAGCAGCAGGACATAATCTGGACAGGAAAGGAATGCTGTAGACAGATGATAGAAGGGAAAAGGTCATGTGAGGCAGTGGTAAACAGTTAAATGGAGGTTTAGGCCAAGGGGATTGTACAAGTGCAGGATATGGTGGAGAGACAATTCCCAACTGTGTAGTTATAAGAAACTATTGCTGCCAGGGAATATCCAAATGGCTCCCTTAGTGAAGTAGTTGTGGGAGTCACCTGTGTTGTGGTGCACAAAATGTTCGGCAACTGGTTGGTCATATTTGCAGTTTGCCATAGTTTGGCGGTAACTATTCATGCGAGTAGATGGTTAATTACTTGTAACGCCCACATAGAACACTGGATAGTAACTGCAGCATAGCTGATATATAACATGGTTGCTTTTAAATGTGGACCTGCCTTTTATTGGCTAGGAAATGCCAGTGAGTGGACTGTGATAGGAGATGGTTAGGTGTGAGGGGACATATTATGCACTGGAGTTAACCACAAGGGAATGACCCATGGGGTGCATTCAGAGTAGGTTTGGAATAGGGACAGATAAGGATATTCTGTAAACTGGGTGGGCAGTAGAACACTGCATGATGTGAAACAGGATACTGTCTCTCAATAAGGTTTTATCGAGCTCATCCACAGACAGATCTGCTGTGTCATCTCCTGGAACACCAGTAAACCTGTTAACCAGCCACCGACCAGCACTCCTCTGATCTGCTAGTATCACCTTGGCCTTGAAAAGATCAACAAAAAGCTCAACCACACCCTTCACCAGGCTTTCAACTACCTCTCATTATGCCCTGAGATGAGGGACATTGTACCTTAAATCATACCCACATCAACCAAAGTAGTGGTTTGCCAAGCACCAGACCAACAGAATATCCTTGCCATACAGCTCCCAATCCTGCACCCCATGGGTCATTTCCTTCTGGTCAACACAGGAGCAAGACACTTCCATACACCAACCCACCATCCACCACCTCGTACTGCAGTCAAGTCATATGCATTGTAATGTTCTGATATAGGCTAGATGAAGTGTATGAGAACTTAAGGGGAGTTTCAGGTGAGACATAGTTTTCGAGCAGTCAGGAGCAAATGCCGAAAGACAAACATCCAGTGATAGCAGATAGCTGCTTGGGTCAGCATCAAACACTGTCACAGGGAGCACCTGCAAGTGGCGTGGATTTTGGGACTCTTGGAGGATACTTGTAGGAGACTCAAACAATCAAAAATTCAGGATGGAATGGTGACAATATTATGAAAAGGATAATTGCTACTCACCATATAGCAATGATGCTGGGTCACAGCTGTGGACAACAAAACAACTTTGTGACAGTCTTTTTGTTGTGCCTATCTGACTCGGCATCTCCACTATATGGTGAGTAGCAACTATCCTTTCACAATATTATAGGAGACTCAAGGAATTCTAGAGTTTCATAACAATCAATTACTTTATTCCAACTTAACTACTACACTGAAGACCATTCATAAACATAGATGAGAGAGAACAGAAGAAGAATCACTCAGTGCTTCATTAAGTACAAACATTTGAGAGCAACATTACAAGTGAGAAAACAGACTTAAATTGGACATTACCCAAGGATGGTGTTGAGTGACACGTAATTCTAACACTCTGACTGAGAAATACTTGGAATACGAAAACCTGAGGCTTTTAAAGTATTCTGACAGCACAATGCTTCTGCAGCCACCCCACTAACACTACTGGTACTTCACAGTCATTTGCCAGTATAACATGGGGCCTCCGACCAACCCCATTTTGCATCCTTCCCCTTCTTTCTTCCCTGCTGGATGATTTGCTTCTAGCATTCAGACTAACAAGCTGTACAGTTGGTAGCAACAGCATCCAGCTGAAAGCTAAACATCACTGCCCTTATTAGTATGGTAAGGAACAACAGTGTTTTACATCACCATGCTCCACCCTGCAGACGCAGACTTCTATCTCATGAGCAGAGGCCTCTACTTCAGCAGTTTTCTTCATTTTCCCTCTCTTCATTTTCCCTCTCTAACTTCTGTGAAACTACTGATGCGGCTATTCTTAGGTGTAATGGTCATTCTTGCTGCATGTGCTAAGAAATGCCTGTTTATGATTATCGCCTACTTACAACAACATGTAGATGGTTGTGGAGATACTAATTAGTTCTCTTTACCATGACTTATAACCTGGGACAGCTGTCCAAGCATTTGCAGTTTGTAAGTTTCTTCCATTACTGTTTCCCTAGTGTAATCTAAATGCTACGATTTACACCTGTACCTACAGTGTGTCTCTGGTTTCTTGCCTCGGAGCACTCTTGCTGATTCCCAGCAGTCTCAAGCTTAACAGTGAATGATTCAATAAGTTGTTAATATATGACAGCATTTCCTATCCAATGGCCAATGGCCTTGCCACACTGATAATACTGGTTCCCGTCAGATGACAAGTTAAGTGCTGTCAGGCTTGGCTAGCACTTGGGATGTTGGTAAGCGGGATGCACTCAGACGTTGAGACAACCACGTAAGGAGCTACTTCATTGAGAAGTAGTAGTTACGGTCGCGAAAACTGACAATGGCCAGGACAGCAGTGGGCTGACCACATGCCCCTCCACAACCACATCCCGTGACGCCTATAACCTGCTGTGGCAATCACTCGATACCATTTGGGCCCCCCAGGGCCGGTCCAGACAGAGAATTTCCTACCCAATAAAAGGCAAGGTCATGTGTAAAATCCGAAATGTTATACATCAGCTATGCTGCAATTACTCTGCAGCATGCTATGTGGGCATGACAAGTAACCAATTGTCTACTTGCATAAGTGGCCATCGTCAAACTGTGGCAGTCTGCAAACTTGATCATCCAGTTTCCGAACATGCTGTGTACCACAGCACAAATGACTTCAACAGCTGCTTCAGTAACTGAGCAATTGGATTCCCCTACCAGAATAGTTTCTCTGAACTACATAGGTGGGACTTCACTCTCCAACACACCCTGCACTCACGCAATTCCTCTGATCTAAACCTCTGTTAATCAGTTTCTCACTACCTTTTCCCTTCTCTCTTCTATCCTCACCACTCCTTTCCACTCCACATCATGTACTGTCTTCTCCCAGTACTCTCCCCCCACCCCCTGAGGTGGCAGGCATATTCTCTCTCTCTCTCTCTCTCTCTCTCTCTCTCTCTCTCTCTCTCTCTCTCTCCCCCCCCCCCCTCCCTTCTACCCTTTTTCGCCCTTCCTCTTTCCTTCCTGTCTCCCTCTTCATCTCCACCTTCCTCTCCCTTCCTCCCATCCCTTTCAACCCCACTTCCTTTCTCTATCTCTTACAAACTCTACCCTCTGAATTTCTTTTGTCTTGTTGTGTAGCTACTGAGTCATATGTAGAAAGACCTCCTTCAAGCTATCCTACTAACCCCTCAGTTCTAGTGCATCCTTCTCTCCTCCCTCCCCACCACCATCTGCGCAGGCAACTTCTCTCAATAAGCGATAATCAACAGCCAGTCTCACTGCAGGAATGTGGTTGGGTGTCTGTGTGTCTAAATATGTGTACTTTTTCTAGAGAAAGAGTAAGAGCTCGAAAGCTAATATGAATAATTTTTTCTACTGCATGTTTCTATATGCCACACCTCACTCCACTGGTTTCTCTTATATTATACTGTTGTTTAGATCTAGCAAGTACACATTAAAAACGGTTTGAGCCTATTCCTCAAATCAATATGACATTTAAAGTTACATGCAGTAGTTTAAATAATAAAATGTGTATTAAATAAAACTCTCATACTCAAATGTTTACAAGGAAGTAATCAGTTTATTTTAACTTCAAGTCTCTACATTACATAACTTACCCCACCATCTATTATGTATAATCCTTTGTCTTTCTTCACAATATTGCAGTGAGACCTTGACACATACGTTGATAGGCAATTGATTTCATTATATCGTGCCCTTCCAACTCTGTACTGTGAACAGAATTTCAAACTGTTATCATATCTGTGATACATGATATGGAGTATGTGAACTTACACTACATCTTACTTGTTGAACATGTTATACTTGTCAGATAATAGATGAGAATCAAATATGCCTTAAATGATTGGAGTTATAAATAAAGATGTTTTTGGTTAAAATGAAAGCATGTACTGGAGATGCTATGGTAATAAAACAGTGAGACCACATGACCTAGAGAGAGACGTAAACAAATAAGAATTGTTTCTTCTCTGTAACATCTGAGATTTATAACGAGGTGCACATTTATAAGGTACTATTATAACGTCTATTATTTTTGCTTATATAAGGCTCCAACTGTTTGAAGAATAAATTATGACTTCTCAATTAGATATTTTAGCTGTTGTTGTTGTTATCTTCATTCTGAAATATGTCACAATTTTGTACAATAATAGAGAAGCAGATGTGCCTAAACAGAATGGAGCTTTAAATGAGGATACATTTGCTGAAAATAAAACCTTATTTACAGAACTTGTTAATAGTGATAAAAGGGCAGGATCATGTGACACACAGAGCTATGTAAACAAATACGAAATGTTTCTTCTCTGTAACATTGGGGATTTATATTGTTACAGCTATTATTTTTGCTCATGTAAGGCTCCACTGTTTCAAGAAAATTCCAACTTGACAATTAGGAGCAGCTGCAAAAGTTACAAAGTGTAACATAAAACAAACAAGGTATCTGGCCTTGTAAGTAAGATATGGACATAATGTTGAAGGAAACCACGAGTTTACAAGGCACACAACATTGTCTTCACTGATAATGATAAAATATTTTGATAAGTGAGATGTTAAAATAATTAAAATAAACAAATACGCCAGGATGTAAAGATCACGATAAAAAGAAAAAGCTTCGCATTGCGTGAAACACACTCACTCTCTCTCTCTCTCTCTCTCTCTCTCTCTTGTAAATTCTTGATTGCCTTCATCATGGTGTCCATATTTTACCTACTAGGTCCAATGGCCTATTTGTTTTTTCTTATACTTCATAACTTTTGCTGCTGCTGCTGCTGCTGCTGATTGTGAAGTTAGGATTATTTTTTGAAACAATTGGAGCCTTAAGTGAGCAAAAATAATGAGTGAAATAATGAGTCCCTATAAACATCCACCATGTCATAAGTCCCCGATGTCAATGAGAAGAAACAGTTCTTATTTCTTTACAAATCTCTCGGAGTCACAAGGTCTCACTCTTTTATCCCTACAGCATGTCCTGCAAATACATTTTCATTTTAAGCAAAAACACCCTAATTTAGAATTCCAACCTGTATACATTTGTATGTGTGGCAATGAACATCAGACAAAACAGAGATGAGCTAAGCACACTGAAAGACATTAAAGCATTAGCTTTGAAAGACTGAGAAATTCATCAGGCAACATACAATTTTAAAAAGAGACCCACAGCAGCTGCATCAACCATAAAAAAAAGGAAAAAAAATAAAGAAAGAAGGAAAGAAAGAAAAGATGTGATCTCCGTTTATCACTATTCCCTTGTCTGTTGTCTGAAAACAGAATGCACTCCAGTAAAATGTAATACACTAACTGTAGAGGGAGAACAAGGCTTGTATACAGTAAGCAGATTAAAGTGGATATAGGTTGCAGTGGTAATGCAAAGATGAAGAGGCTTGCACAAGGTGGTCCATGTGGAGGGCTACATCAAACCAGTCTGAAGATATCATCATCTTCATCAAATCATCATCATTGTCAACAACAATTAAAACATAAAGAGACAGACCAAGGCTACTGTATTTTCTCTGAGTGTGCAGATGATATTACAGCATGGCAGCAGTATATCTACATGCACACCCTAAGCTGGGTGTTCCCGAGTTAGATGACAACCAGCGTCCATGTGAAAGTGGAAGTGTCTTTTTCATGACAAGTTATGCAGATTATCATCATCATTCCTTTCGCTGCTGTGAGCGGGTATACATGCCCTGCTACATTGCTGCTCAAGTGCTGTGGACCTGTATACATGTGCCACTTCGATTTTTCTACACTGTTATGGACATCTGAATGCGTCCTGAGCCGCTAAACTCTCAATGCTGAGGATGAGTTACTTCCATACTCAGTGAATAAAAAAGTTTCATGTATTTATCAATAACATATGTGCCTCACTGTGTACTATCATTTGCAGAAAACCTCGTTTCGATATCTTGAATCATTTATGAGACATAACGATTGTTATGAGCAAACGAATTGTGATGTGCGAGGACGTGAATGGGTGAGTCGCACATTACCATCCTTCAAATATAAAATCCAAAATGAGATATCCTTTTCGTCTCAACTTTAAATAAAATTCAGGTATCTTGGCTAAATTTCATTCCCTGCAATATATAAGCTAAAAATCAACCATATGTTAAGTTCACGCAATGCCTTTTTACCTTAGTGAACTCATTAAAATTCCGTCTAATATTTTACTTAATTTGATGTACGACAGTAAATATGACAGACAATGAAATGAAATTCAGTTCTTTGAGTGCAGCTATCATGCTGTAAGCGTGTAAAAATCAAATGTTTCCACCTAATAGTTTCCGAAAAATTGGTTAAGTATTTCCTATCGATCGGAACACTGTCTCTCAGACAGGCACCAGCATTTGACAAGCAGTACAGCCATAACAAAAGCAGCCACAACAAGAAATGCAAAGACCTTGTCTGTAGAAGCAAAAGGGTTAACTATCAAGCTTATTTTAAAATGGGTCAGTTGATATTTAGACTCTATATGTAACTGACATCACTTGAACCTTGATGGAGAATACATAAAATATTTTCCCACATATTCATACTCAGGGAATAGGAGTTATACGTAATACCATACTACAGTGTTCTCATTTATTTGCACTGTATGTATCTGTGTGAAATGTGGATGCATTGTGTAGTAACAAGATATCAATGAATTGTCTGCCCCTGGTAGCTGAGTGGTCAGTGCGACAGAATGTCAA
The DNA here is from genome assembly GCF_023864345.2 of Schistocerca serialis cubense. Lineage (NCBI taxonomy): Eukaryota > Metazoa > Arthropoda > Insecta > Orthoptera > Acrididae > Schistocerca > Schistocerca serialis. The sequence goes on along the minus strand of NC_064641.1, from coordinate 64,383,865 downwards.
TCCTAAGGACCTGGGTTTGATTCCCACCTGGGTCGGAAATTTTCTCCGATCAGGGACAATTATGAACAGACACTGATCACAAGGAGACAATGATTCAAGATAAAGATTATCAAGGTTCATAATACACAGTAACAAATAGGAGTAAAACTGATGCCAGATACTGTATTTCTACTGCAAAGATCACATAGGACAGTTCAGTATCTGCACTCCTACAAAGTTTTGAGTATTGAGGAATGTTATTGTTTCTGACTTGCATAGAGGGCAGTACATTTCCTTGTTTGTACGTCACACTATCCATACAGGAAGATGTAAACAATGAAATGCATTGCCCTCTACTTAAGTCAAAAACAACAGTTACTCAATACTCAAATCTTTACAGGATTAAATATTACAAGCTGGAAAATAATAAGACTACTGAGTTGTTATTGTTAACTGTTAAGTGAGGTCAGGTCAATCAGTTTCAAATGTATATGATCCTGTAAAATTGATACACCATATTTAAACAAAGTTGAGAAACATTGTTGCAAGTACCTACAAGAAGAAAAATATTACACACTAGAATTTTGTTGGTTTTACTATTCGGAATACCTATGATCCAATCTGCAAGTCAATATATTATTAAAATACATTAAACTTCGACACAAAAACTATTCAAAATGCGGTTAATACCCGAACAACAGCAGAGAGAGTATAGAGGCACTTGCAGCAGTTGAGAAAGATCTTCCCTCTAATCTCACTCAATGGATTTAGGATATTCATTGTGAGGCAGATGCACAAGCTACAACTAATGGATAAGACAGGTCAGTCAATAGAGCCTGTTGCTCCAAAACATCTATACATACTACATAATAACTGTAGTATTTATCTAATACATTAAGTAGTAAAGAACAAAATCTAAGCTACAAATACATTCTTTGTCTTAATTTTATCAAATTTGAAATTATTCTGGGCTTCCCAAAAATATGAGGTGATTTTCTTCAAGACTGTATAAATAATTAATAATAATCCAAGTTCATGTAGGCAATGAACTGCTTGAACAAGTTGATAAATTTACTTATCTGGGCAGTAATATTACCAGGGATGGAAGGAGCAAGGCAGAAGTGAGAAGTAGAATAGCTCAAGCAAAGGCTGCTTTTAACAAGAAGAAAAACGTATTAACATCTAAGAGCATCAGCCTTGAAACCAGGAAAAGATTTTTGAAATCATATGTGTGGAGTGTGGCATGCTATGGGTGTGAAACATGGACTCTCAGGACAGACGAACAGCAGAAGCTAAATTCTTTTGAAATGTGGTGCTATAGACGCATGCTCAAAATAAAATGGATCGACAAGGTCACAAACGAAGTGGTTCTGGAAAGAGCAGGTGAGAAGAGAAGCTTCTGGAGTTTCATTGTTAAAAGAAGAGTGCAGTTTACAGGCCATCTATTAAGACATAAAGGACTCCTGAACACAATCATAGAGGGATATGTCGAGGGAAAAAGACCAAGAGGATGACCACAACTGAGGTACATGGAGCAAATCGTGAAAGATGTGGGATGTAACACCTATAAAGAAATGAAGAGAAAAGCTGAAAGACGCACAGAATGGAGACAAGCTGCCGTTGTAGCTGTTGCAAACCAATCCTTGGATTGACCACTACAGAAGAAGAAGACCACAATACTACATGGTAATTTCTTGTACAAATTCGAAACAATCTCATTACTCCCAAATGAGTCTTAAAATGTCATTTCACAAATGGACAAGTACCTGCAAGCTCTATTGATATCTGCTGATCGAAATGCTTTTCCAAGTTCTAAGATCTCCTCTAATCAATCTGATTGTCTAATGGAGAATTGCCTCTAGAATTTTTAGTGACACACACTAAAACTCTGCCCAAACAGGCCTTGGAAGGCCCAATGGCACCGACCAGTCGCCATGTCATCCTCAGCCCAAAAGGCATCACTGGATGCGGATATGGAGGGGCACGTTGTCAGCACACCGGTCTCCCAGCCGTATGTCAATTTGCGAGACCAGAGCCACTACTTCTCAATCAAGTAGTTCCTCAGTTTGCCTCACAAGAGCTGAGTGCACCCCACTTGCCAACAGCACTTGGCAGACCGGATGGTCATCCATCCAAGTTCTAGCCCACCCCAACAGCACTTAACTTCGGTGATCTGACGGGAACCGTGTTACCACTACGACAAGGCCACTGGCTAGTGACACACACTAGCGTGATGAATTAACAACCATACTACAAAGTAAAGGTACAGCAGTCGCATACTCCATTTTCTGCATACATGTAGAACTGTACTCTGTTGTTTACAGTCATATATGTTTAACACTTAGGTGCCGACGCCCGTAAAAATATAGGCGTGTGCGGCCTGCCCGAAGGTCCAATGCCTGTAATTTTACGGGCGCGTGTTCTCATTCTTCCCCTTCCTTCCTTTGTGTTGTTACGGCTCCCGCTTATCTGGGAGGTGCTGCATGGACTGTAGTTCAAGTATTGGTCACTAGATGGTGCGGGCATGCTGTGGAAGGGTGTGCTTCCCTTTTTATTTGTCGGGTTTATTGAGCGGTGATTTTTTCCCACGCGGTCTCAGTAGTGTCGACATGGCGAAGCGTGGCTTGACAGATGAAGAAATTGCTCTCGAGTTACATTGTGATTTAGAAGAAAGTGACGTTGATTTGTCAGAGGAAGATATTGTAGATGACTCTGATGATGATGTGGACTATGTTCAAGAAGTAGTTTCTGGCAGTTCAGGTAAAGAATTCTGACAACAAAACATGTATAATTTTTGTTCAGATTTTCACTGAAAAAACTCTCAGTATGTAATTATGATTTTATTTGCAAATACTACTCTTCTGATAGATTCAGAAGAGGAGAGCAGGTGTCCAAGCACTTCAGCAGCAAGTAATCCCGTCGATATTGTGCCTGAAGAACGAGTGAGACTGACGGCGAGGGGGAAGCCGAGACCTGCGCACCGCACCAATTCTGAGGAAGGTTGGACAGCTACTGATCGTTCATCAGGGGATATCAATCTATTCTCAGAACAATCTGGAATATGCAATGTTGTCAGTTTGGACCAGATCAGTGCACCTCTAGAATTTTTTTCATATTTCCTGACAGACAGTACGATGAAACATATAAAGGAACAAACTAATCTGTGTGCTCAACAATGCATCAGGAAATTACGAAGCACAAATTCCGTTTCACCCACCTGCTCATTATCAAAGTAGAAAGAAGTTACACTTATGGAAATAAGGAAGTTTCTGGCAATTGTAGTCCATATGTGTGTAAGTGTGAGACCATGTATACGACAGCACTGGTCCAAGGACCCTGCTGTGTCGTGTAATTTCTGTCCAATCATCTTGAGCCGTGACAGATTTCTTTCTATTTTGAGAAACTTCCACATTAGTGATAATTCCTTAGCTAAGAGGAAAGAAGAAACTGGCTATGGCCCACTGCACAAGGTGAGATCCCTCCTAGATAATGAGTGTGCTAATTTCCAGCGTGCGTATACACCATCTTGAAAAATTACAATAGATGAAGGCGTGTGTAAATTTCGAGGTCGTGTGTATTTCAAACAGTACTTGCCACAAAAACCAAATAAATACGGTATGAAACTGTACATGTTATCCGAATCTGACACAGGTTACATCTGGAATTTCTCTGTTTACGCGGGTGAAAGGTCTGACACAGTGACTCTGGTAAAGACATTGCTTGCAAATCTGTCAGGAAAAGGCTACATTTTGTTTACGGACAGATTCTACACAAGTCCAATACTTGCTTCAGAACTGGAAACTGCAAAAACTGCTCTTGTGGGAACAACAAGAAAATCTCGGCAGGGATTGCCTCGTGCTATAAAAGATCTGAACCTTCAGCGAGGTGAACTTATTTTCAGGCATAAAGGAAATATGTCAACACTGTGTTGGAAGGACAAAAGAAATATGCATATGACAAGTACAAGTCACACTGCTGAGGTGGTCACTTTCACTGATGAGAGAGGAAGAGAGAAGTCGAAGCCAGCCTGTGTAGTGGACTACAATAAAAACAAGTTTGGTGTTGACTTATCAGATCAGCGATTGTCATACGGCGCATTTGAACATCGAACTGTGAAGTGGTGGAGAAAGTTGGCATTTCATGTTATACTTATGGCGATTGTAAATTCCTGCATATTATACAATAACGTTACTGGGAAATGCTTCAAAACATTTCACTTCATGACAGTTATCTGTGCAGATATTGCACAAAGCAAAGATCTTGAACCCTGACCTGGTCCATCTGGACTCTCAAGACTATTAACTGGAAATAATTTCCTGGAAAAGATTGAGACAGATGTAGGTAACAAACAGAAACAAAAACTGTGTGTAGTGCGTTCTCTGAGAGAAAAAAAACTGACTGGAAAAGTGTGGCGAAAAGACACAAGCTACCAGTGTAGTGAATGTAAAGCAGCATTGTGCAAAATGCAACCACAAAAAGAACAAAATTGCATCCTAAAATAGTTACAGGAGGTTACTGTAGATAAGGCATACTGTATCCATCATAATTACAATTTTTGTGTAAAATAAAAAAAAATTCCCTTCAAGAAAATACAGTGAATATACCTTTGACCAATTTTTCCTTTTTTCAAAAACAATGTTATAATAATAACGCTTGTCAAAAGTATGTATTAATTCAAGAGAAAGGTATTATATATGGTTTTAAACAGGAAAGTCTAGGTTTTCCAATCAGAGTAATTTTATTGCTATAACTGAAACTTTAATGAGTTGTAGTAGTTTAAAATACGTTAAAATCAGCCAGTCTTTATGGTAGACACTCGTGCGCAATGACTCAGGACCCAAAGTGTTAAGATCGAAAAACTTCAAAAAATGCTAATTTTAGAATGGTGTCTTTAGAAACAAGACAGTAATAACCGTCAGGAGACACCAATTTCTTGGCCAATAAATTAAAATAAGTTTTTCCAGTTCACTTCACCCATCTGTCAAATGTAATGTAAAAGCCAAGTAAGGACTGTAACAAAGTCAAGGGAGCCTGCTGTTTCAACTTAATTTGTGGAGTAATTAATCCAATCATTTATCATTAATTTCATGCCATTAATTGCTATTGCAAATACTGTCAAATACACCTATACTTTCATTTCTGCACATCTGCATTTATATACAACAAAAATGTATTATGGTGTGAATATGGTAACACTATGAAAAACATTGAAACCAGCCACAATTTGATCAAATGAAAGATTTATGTTTTATTTACTAGGGGTACATGTAACCTGAACTTCAGAAAATATAATCTAATTGGATAGATAAAAAGTCTACTCACCAAGCTGTGGCAGGAGATACCACATATAAAGGTATTGGAATTTGCAGACTTTCGGAGCCACTGGCTTCTTCTTCTGGCAGAAGGGTTGAAGAGGAAGGAAGAAGGATGAAGAAAAAGACTTATCAGATGTGATGAGAAGGAAAGACTGATTCAGATTGGAAGTGAATTGACTGAATCAGTCATTCCTTCTCATCCCATCCACTATGTCTCCCCCGACCTGGGATTTTGGGTGACTTTTCCATACTCTCCCCATTTCCTAAAACTCACCACTCCTTTTCCTTCTCCCCTCTTTCTTTCCCTTCACCTCTTTTGCCACAAGGAGTGACTGGCTCCAAAAGCTTGCTAATTTTGATACCTTTATATACGTCTTCTCCTGCTGCTGCTTGCCGAGTAGATTTTTTTATCCATACAATTACATTATATTTTCAAAAACTGATTTTTTTTTCATTGATATATCAGCTCAACTTTAGATTGTTGCACACATTTCTTGTGGACTTTACATATTTCTTGAAAAACAAAAAAAATCCATGAAAAAAATACCGTCTATTCTGCCATCTAAGTATCTAATTAATTCCCATGACAGTTGCTGATAAATAAATAATTCATTCAATGCAGCTGCAGCACACCACTATGACTGCCACTGACCCTTGACCACTAAAATTACTAACTAAAGGGTGAACACGTGTGAAAATGGTATGCTAATTGTCAACAGGTCTTATTTTCTAACAAATTGTAATTCAGTTTGCTTCATCATGCTGGTTGCATATGTGTTTGTCCCACTGTGAGACAGTCAACCAATAGTATTGTGCATCACCACTGCATACTGATGTGGGATGCTGTTCAGAATGCTTCAGAAGCTTCCACGAGACATGTATATGGATCTCTACTGCCCAGGAAAAGACATAGGATTTTATGATAGAAGGTGTATCCTAATACAAAACTTCAATAATTTAAAATCAAGAACTGCCCTACTTACTTGCAGAAATAACAGGAAGTAACAAATCGGACAGCAACACAAAGCTACAAAAGAACTGAAGAGAAAAAAGTAAGAAACAAAAGAGCAAAAAGGTGAAAGAGATGATGACACAGAAGGGAGAACCAGGAATAAATAAGTATTTTAATATTACTTTGACATTGAAACTTTGATGAGGCATTATCTTTTGTTAATTGACATTAATATGATTCACCAGCATCACCATTACTAATAGTAATCTGAAATAAATGGGCTGTTGTAAATATGAAAAGAACAACTATACAACAACCAGAAGGAATGTTAACTATGTATCATTTTCCTACAGAAAAAAAGAGAAAATTCCAGAGAACTGAGTAACCTCAAATGAAATTATTCAGCTTTTCTGGTGTGAATGGCCACATCATAGTGGCTGCAAAAGTTCATAATATTTCCACAACAGATTGCAGTGGTAGCAGCAGCAGCACACCCCTGCTATGAAGATACAGATGTTCCCTCAAGCACTTGTCGCTAATCACAAATATGATTAAAGTTTATTTTTTTTTAAACAATTTATAGGACTTCCTACAGCTGCTTAATTTATTCATTTCATCAGACTGTTGCTGGTTAAAAATAATTTCATAATTTGGCTTTCTTTATAACTGTTCTTGGCTAAGGTAAATAAATGTATGTAGTTATTTGTAAAGTTTTCTCACCAATGATGGCGAAAAATTAGGTAGCCACTAAACAAGAACACTATTCAAAAAATCAAGTACACAAAATAACAAAGAAACATCAAGAAAACACTTACACAATCTAGAGATTCATTTAGCACGATCTTTTCGTGTCTTTCTCCTTCATAGTTTACGTCATCAGAGAAGATTCTCTCAAGAGACCACACAGTGCACATACTGACTCCTGCAAAAGAAAACATCTTCTAATGATACAAAATTTGTGACCATCTGAAAAAGTTTGAATTAACATTCAACAATAACACCAGACAAGGAGAGAAATGAAACAAAATTTGTAAACATACATGAGAACTAAGTGTATATGAGAAATAGATTAAATGTATGCTGAAGAATATAATATAAATTTTGCAAGCAAGCAATTTGTTCTGTACATGCAACAAAGCACTAAATATGTATCAAGTGCTAATAAACACAAGTATACTTTAGAAAAGGGTCAAGGTACATTTAATTTGTGTGTCATTATCTTCATGACAATGCAAGGTTTACTTGAACCTTCAAACCTGAACTATGTGCCTATTAAGTATCCCATGTACATGAAATATCACTACACTTAATGATTTGACAATAAACCCTCAAACTGTTTTAATACTTTGCTCTTTATGGTATTATTGTGTTGTAGTTTGTACAGGAACCATTGGACTAACTTCCATAATCTCCCTCATCATTACTGATTGTAACCACAACCATTGGCTAGGTATTTACACTAGCTTGTGGAGTCTCCCCATGACAATTTGTCAACAATATCTTCACTTATACTTGAGCTCCCAGTGTACTGTAATGCAACTATTATGTTTATACTATATATGGACAGACATTGCAAGAGGAAAGTTATGTCAAAACTGGCTTCTCAATGTGCTTAACACTAAAAAAAACTCTGCTCCTGCATACATCAATTACTATCAGTCACTAAGATTATCATGTTCTCCAACAATACCACATCACTCCATTTTCTGATAGATGACTTGAGCAATTTAATGTCAACATCAAAAATCTGAAGTTCTCTCTTTGACATATTGATACATTCATGTACTTATGATTAGTGTTAGTGAAAATATGGCACTATGAAACTGTTCAATTAATAGTAATTCGCAGTGTACTATTTTAGTGACTATCAACCAGCAGTGTGCCCAAAAATTTATGACCAAAAGAGAACTGCATTGAAACAAGAAATAAATAATGAAAATAATAACAAAACATGAATCCTGAAATTTAACAACAAATTTATGCCTGCATTGAGTACTGTTCCTTTGGCAACCCCCCCCCCCCCCCCCCCGCCCCACTAATCTAGTGGTACTTTCCCATGTTTGCATTTATTGGACTGTACAAAACAAATTAATTGGCTTCAGGTTGTTCCAGCTGGTGAACTCCCTGTTATGCTGCAGAGCACCCTTACTCCACATAGCACTAACTGTGAACAACTGTACTGCATTGGGTTGGCACTGTGAGCCTTTCAATTTGTTGCTTGTGCTTTACATGATCGCCAGCATCATTTTGTTATTCGTGGATACAGGAAACAAAGGAAATAAATAAGAAATAACTATTTTAAAACAAATAAAGAAAATAGGTATGTTTATTACACTTCTGAAATCTGACAGTCTCTCTTCAGAACACAAGCAGAAATATCAGGTGTTAAGGCGTTCACAGCGTTAACATGGAGGATGCTCTTAATCGTCACATTCTGAAAAAAACAGTCATTCTTCTGTTTCTATTCTTTTCATTGCTGAAAACAGCTACTCACAAAAGTATGTAGTGCCGAATACACACATGATCTATATGGTATTTTTGTGCTGCTTGGGAAATGTTTTTTGCTGTAATGAATAGTACCACAATGACAAATTAAACACATTGTAGCACTTATTTCATCAAAGTTGAATTTTGCACGTCTAATACTTCTAACTGCAGTGACATTAGTAAACCATTGGAAGAAACTGAAAATAAGTGCTGAACATTTCATTTCCAATTCTAAACTGGTCAGCTCTTTGAATCTGGTTTCAAGAGATATGGTGAGCTTCTTTACCTTGGCTCTGTAACTGTGAAACTGGTACCTTCAGGCAGTTTTGAAGGCAGATGACTCTGCCTCTCAAACAAAGATAACTTTTCTATGAATGATTTGATTTGATCGTTCATGTCAACTATCAGCTGCTCTTTGGCCTGCAATGACGAATTTAAGTTGTTGAGATGTATATTTATTTTAGCCAAAGGCATCAAATCCTTTAGGCAATGAATTACTTCCCCTTTCATTTCGAGACACAGGGATATTTTCTTATGAATGGCACAGAAAATATCATCAAAAACCTTCCCCCAGGTAGGCCGATGAAGTGTGCTGTGGTGAGTATGTCCCCATACCCTACTTCCATACCAATCAGGAATCCTTTGAATTGGTGGCAATTTGCACCATGATAAACATAATGTGAAATCTTGGTGATGGCCAATCATTTTTAAGGCATCACTGTCGGCGGCTACAGGAATGAGTCTGTCCCACGACAAATTCATATTGCCTACTGATAAACAAACAGCTTCAATAATAGCAAGTCCTATTGCGATGTAGTCAAGCATGACCACATCCAAGAGCTCCATATCAACACCACACACAAATGCCGAAAGCTGAGCACAGTCAGCTATACCTGTCCTTTCATCAAATGTGAGTAAAAATGCAACAAAGCTCTTGGCTTTTTCTAGAGCTGTCTCTCTGCAACCACTGCCATGTCCACGATTTGATGAGACACCATTTGCCTCAAACCACAAACCCCTTCCATTGCCTGCAGCTCCCTTAGAAAACTAACATTCTGCATGTGCTGCCATACAAGATTTTATCAGAGTTCCCACTGGAAACTGCTGCTAATCATTGCTATACTGCAAACTACTTTGTAGCTTGCTCAAACTGCTGCCTCCCTTACATTTTTTTCCCAGTCATTCACCTTAAAAGCATAAACACATTACAGTATATATGAGCTAATGCTGCATACTGCTGTAACATCTGTACTAAGAATTCTTTTCAAACTTACAGCTACTGCTATGTGATTTTTACACCTGGCTACTAGCTCTCTGTTTGCTTCAACTTCTACTTGCTTGTAATGCAGTGGGTGAAGGTGTGTTTAATGTAGTTGCATGTTCTATATCTTAGCAGAATTAAATACTTGGCAACATTCAAGGCACTGCAGAAGTCCACTGATCTCAATAAAAGGAAAGGTCTCCTCCAATAGAGGCATAGGACTTCCATAACTAACGACAGCTGTCACTGAACACGCACTGTTGTGTCAGTTACAGCTTCATGTGACTAGGGGGCAATGAGTTCACTTTCCAAACCACAGGGGCTCCTGCTCTGTGGTGCACTGTTGGCACAGCTTCTGGCATGCAACAGCTACACGAGGAAACCCATTTCTTTTGAAGAAATGCCAGAAGTAATGTAAAGGAATGATAACTGCAGTAATATGAATAATCATCAACATTGGTACCCATACTTGTACTACTTGGAGGGCACTGCAGAGGACACTTTCTATTGCACCACATATCCATCCTATTTCATTTGCACACTGAGTGCTAGATGAATGATTACTTAAATGCCTCTGCCGCACAGTGTGATTAGTCTAATGTTGTCTTATCTGTCCCTAATGGAACAACATGTGGGACACTGTAGTACGTACCTGGATACCTTGCTTAATACTGGTTCTTAAAGCTTTGTAAATACAGTTTCATGGGACAGATGACTTCTATCTACAAATATAAGCTAATTCATGTTTTTCGGCATTTCTGTGATGCTCTCTAATGGGACAGGCAAACTGGTGTGCATATGTTCAATATCCCCTGTTAGTCCTACATGAGCAATATTCTATGATGGGTCACAAGAGTGCCATGTAAGCAATCTCCTTTGTAGACTGATTACATTTTTCCAGTACTTTACCAATGAACTGAACCATACCAACTGTTTTACATATGACTGTGTGTAGAATCTGATAGGGAATCTGCAGCGGTCCAAGAAGTAAATTGGGGCAGTGCTCTTGGACCCTTCCTTGTAAAGGAATATTTGAAAATTGAGTTCATTATTTATGATTTCAATTTGCTATCCTTAACTTCAGTTCCTACATAATCCACAAAAGTCTGACCAATAACTTTGGTGCCACTAACAGCCTTTACATATGATCACACTTTTTTAGATTTTGTGAAAGGTCTCTTGATAAGGTTCGGATAGGGTACTTTTTGAAGGTTTTTTGCATTCGACTTTTCACAGTAAACACGTTTCATTCAGTGTAATTCTGTTTAAAGTCCTATGCTTTGTTTTATATCCCTAGTGCTGTAGCCACACTTATTTTTATTTGCTATGCGAAGCCCCTTCCATCATGAGCTGTTCCGTTAGGTGTATACTAGCAAACCCCTGATTGTTTAAAGAATTAAATTCCCAAGTATAAAACAACTTCAAAAGTCTCATTAATTTACAACAACATAAGGAAAAGATAGATTGCTACTCATCATAAAGATGGCACACTGAGTTGCAGACAGGCACAATGACAGGACAGTTCCATATTTAGCTTCCGGTCAAAGCCTTCTTCAGAAAAGCCAACACGCACATTCATTCACACAAGCAAGCACACCTTATGCACACATAACCGCCATCTTTGGCAGTTCGGTCCGAGCACGAAACACCCATCACAATAGGACCTTGGAATGGTTCCATTCAAAAGTAATCACCACAAGTGTCAAGAGATTTGTACCACTGGGAGAGGTGACAATCAATTCCTGTTCCACAGAACATGGTCAGCCACTGAAAGTTCCACAACTGCACCCAATCCTGCACTTCCTCATCTGACTGAAATCAACGTCCATGCATGACTTTCTCCATGTCACCAAATATGTGAAATCCACACTGGGAAAGATTCGGACTGTACGGAAGATGTTGTAATGCTTCCCAATCAAATCGCTGAAGCATAGCCTTCGCCGAATGGCAATGTGGAGGCAACCGTCATTATGCAACCAGATGATTCCATCTGACAACATTCCTGGGAGTTTTGGCTTTACGATGCATCACAGTTTCTATAAAGTGCCTTCATAGTGCCGCACACTGATTATCATTCCATGCTTGAGGAACTTGTCGGGCAGAGGGAACCTGCAATCAAAGTAGGAGGTCATCGTGACTTTCACAACTTGTGTGAACAGCTTTGGATTTTTTTAGTGGGGAAGATGTGTGCAGAGATGTGTGAGGTTTCCACTGCTGGTTTTGCCTTTTGTCTTTGTGCTGTTGGAGTGCTTTAAGACAGAATCATCCTGTTGCACAATAACACCTGCCCCCATACTGCCAATCAGACAAAGGCTACATTTCAGCGACTTGGTTGGGAAACGCAGCAACATCCTCCACACAGACCTGATCTTTCTCCATGTGAGTTTCATGTCTTTGGCATCCTGAAGAAAGAATTGTGGGCATCAGTTTCGGTTGGACAAAGAAGTGCAAGAGTGAAACCAGTTGCAGACCTATCAGTGACTGACTGCATTTCATGCAACAGGAATCTATCATCTTGTCTCCCAGTGCGATGATTATCTTAATGCATGTGGTGATTACTATTGAATGGAAACATTCCATGGTCCCATTGTGACAAGTGTTCAGTTTTCATTTGACATATGGTCTCAAGCACTACCAGCTTCATGCAAATTAATGACACACACGTAAGTAGATCATCTAATTTCCTTACGCTTATCACATAGCTGCATCACAGTTCTCCTAATGAATTGTTCTGTTGCTTCTTCTTGTGACCAGTATCTTCTCAGAGTTATCACTTATATAACAACTCTGTTTTGCCTTGGTCTATACCATATTTAAAGTTAGCTCAGCCTTTTCTGGTGCTTTTGTCTCAGATTGAGGCTCTACACCAATAATTAACAGTTTCACATGTTTCCATTTACAACCTGAAACAGGTATCATAGTGAAATTTTGTATATCATCTTTTTAAACAGGTTGCATGAGCATTTACTGTGCAAGTTAATCTAACAAAGGTAAAAGTATGTACACGGGTTTGCACAGGTACATTCAGCAAAATGAAAACACAGATAAACAATATAGTGCTAATATGTCAAATTTGTTCTTCACAGGCCTCTACCTGATGAGTGTCAGAGTGTCAAGAGGGAATGACTGCTATCAGCATGCTTTTGTAAAAGATCTCATTTTACCATCACAGTTATTACACAGTATACAATTTACACTTTCCACAAATTCTTCACAAGATTTTCAGATTAGAATTGCATTTCCAGACAACTAGATTTATATCTACATCTACATTCACACTCCCCAAGCCACTGTATGGTGTGTGCCACAGGATACCTTGTACCACTACTGATGACTTTCTTTTCATTATTCCCCTCACAAATAAAGTGAGGGGAAAATGACTGACTAAAGTCTCCATATGAGCCCTAATTTCTATTATCTTATCTCTGTGGTCCTTCCGTGAAATGTACACTGGCGGCAGCAGAATTGTTCTGCAGTCAGCTTCAAATGATCGATCTCTAAGTATTCTCACTTACGTTCCTCGAAAAGTATGTCACCTTCTCTCCTGGTATCCCCATTTGAGTTACTGATGCATCTTCAGAATAATCACATACTGACTGAACCTACTGGTAACAAATCTAGCAGCCCACCTATGAATTGCTTCAATGTCTTCCTATAATCTGACCTTGGGGGGGGGGGGGTGGAATTCAAAACACTCAAGCAGTAATAAAGAGTGTGTTGCACTAGTATTCTATAAATGATCTCCTTCACAGATGAGTCACTTTCCTAAAATTCGCCCAATAAACCAAAGTTGATTATTCGCCTTCCCTTCTACAATCCTTGGTATGTTTGTTCCAGCTTAGATCACTCTACAACATTACACCCCCCCTCCCCCCCCCCCCAAAAAAAATTTAAATGATGTGACTGTGTCAAGCAGCACACTACTAATGCTGTATCATTATGGGAGTGTTTTTCCTAGCCATCTGCATTAACTTAATAACTTTTCTACATTTAGATCTAGCTGACATTCATCACATCAACTAAAAGTTTTATCTGGATGGTTATCCCAAAGTATCTGACTGTTGTGACTGATACTGACTTTTCATTAAAGGCGCTGTCACAAATTATCAGATTTTTCGTCACATTACATTCTCTTTAACAAGAGTTGGTCAGCAATATTTACACCAAGTGCTGAGTGGGAGTGCTTTATGCCTTTTGCAACAATTTTCTACCAAGGCCCTCTCAGTTTCTGGACACAGGTTCCTCCACCATACATATACTTATTTGGAACATCTTGTATAACAGCACCATTCAGGAGAAGTTAAAGACATTATCGACTAAGTCAAATCTATATCAGCACTCTTCCCTGATGTTTACTTGATTCTGCTTCACTCTTAACGACATAACTCCGTAGATAATGAAGTACTGGATTCTCACTGTTGAGGGGTTCTCTGTCCGGTCAGATATATGGGGTCATGTTCCACACACAAATACTCAGTTTACAAAGTGGCAATATGAATCCAAAAAGAATCCTTTGCTCTGTACTGGAGTTGTGCTGTTTTGAAACTTCATGTCAGATTAAAACTGTGTGCCAGACCAGTACCAAAACCTGGAAGCTGACCTTTTGTGGGAAACGCTCAGACTGAGTAAACTCTCCTCACAGCTTTACTTCTGACAGCACCTTAATCCTACTTTCCAAACTTAACAGCTCTTCTGTATTCCTAACGGGACTAGCACTCCTGAAGGAAAGGGGAAGAAAGGATACCATGAAGAAATGTCTTATGAGATTTTTTACAGAATGACTCTTCCAGTCTGCAGGGGAATGTGTGTGGTGTTGAAAGATGGGGCGGGGACTGTAGGCAGGTGGTGCTGGCACAAACATAGTCGCGGCCAGAGACCTCGCGGAACTATATTACCTTTGACTAGATACATACCCTTTGTATTAACTGACAATTCAGTGTGAAAAATACTTCAAGGCATGAGATTAAAACCACTGGGTAACACAAGAGAAAGTCACTTGGAGTTTAGGTAGGCTGACAGTAGGCTTATCACATGTCCCGGATTAGCCCAGACAGTCTTGATTTGTTAGTGCTGTCCGGTATAATGCCCAGGGTTGCAAAAAGTCCAGGGTTTGATAATTTCATGACTGGCAACACCTTTTCTTTAATTTTAGACCTATATGTTTGACATTGCATGTTTAAATATTTTCTTACAGCAGTGACTCTCTATTGGATTTTGGAGCAAGCACTGACATTGATGGGAAGGCATGGCTACAAGTTTTGCCACAACTTTTCACTTATTGTTACTCGTCTGACAAAACAAGAGGCGCAAAGTGTTTGCGTCATTTTCAAAGCAAAGTAACTCTACACAAATCTGATGATTTGGCAATGGGCAAAAGAAACTGTGTGCATTTAATGTAAACCTGCAACAGAAATACACATTTTTGAAATTGTGTAATGATAGTAACAATGGCTGTGTTTACTGCACACTACATACTGGACAACTTTCTGTGGCACACAAAGAAAAGGGTGAAGTTAAAGATCACACGAAATGATTTAAACATAGGAGTGCTATTAATGCTACTCCTTCAGTGAATGTAAGAGATTTCTTTAAAGGTCACATATTCACACCACAGTGCTTGAACTCAGTTCCAAAACATCAGACAGCAGATGCAGTTACTACCACACAATAGATTCATGGTGGGAGAGAGAGCCTCCATGGTATACAATTTCCGGAAAGATATTTATGAAATAACAGCTACTTCTGGGCAACAGATATAAAATATAGCACAAGGCTGTAGACAGAAAGACACTAAATGACACACATTTGGTTACCATTGCTTATTATTATGGAAAGATCTCTCACAGAAATCAGAGCAATTTTGGTCATATGTTAAGGTTTTTGGTGGCACCAAAAGATTCAGAAGCACATAAAGTATAAGTTTCACAACAACGTAAAAATGAAGGGTATAGATATTAGCATCAGCAACATTGTGAAATAGCTGAACTGACTAAAATTGAACAAGGCTGCATAGACCAATGTTATCCCTGTGAGATTCTATATAGAATTTACAGATGAATTAGTCATACACTTAATTATAATATCCAAACCTCTCTCGAAGATAAAAGTGTGCACAGAGGTTGGAAGACAGCAGAGGTTACATCCATCAACAAGAAGAGTAGCAGAAATGATCGACCAAACTGCCATCCAGTGTAACTGATTTTGAGCTCCTCAGCCTGAAGAATGGTCTGACGCAACTCTCAATGCTCGTCAACCCTGTGCAAGTCTCTTCATTTCTCCATATCTACTGCAACCTACATCCATTCGCACCTGCTTACTGCATTCACACCTTGGTCTCCTCCTACTATCCCTCTGCCCCCCTACACCCCCCCCCCCCTCAACCCTTTCCTTATGAAACTGACAACTACTTGATGCCTAAGGGTGTGTCTTATCACTTTTGCCAAGATGTGACACAAACTTGTTTTCCTCCAAATTTGATAAAGTTCCACTTAATTAGTAACACAACCTACCCATTCAATCTTTGGTATTCTTCTATAGCTCCACATTTCAAAAGCTTCTAGTGTCTTCTTGTCTGAACTGATTATTGTCCACATTTCTTCTGCAGAAGGTTACACTCCAGATAAGTACTTCCACAAGAGATTTCTAAACACTTAAATTGATATTAAATGTCGATTGGTCCCTCTTTTTCAGGTATGTTTTTCTTGATATTGCCAGTCTGCATTTTATATCCTCACTACTGCCATCATAAATTATTTTGCTGCTCAAATAGAATGACTTGTCCACCAATTATAGTGTCTGATTGCCTAACCTAATTTCCTCAGAATTACCTGATTTAATCAGACTAAATTCCATTACTCTTGTTTTACTACACTTGAGGTTCATCTTACAATCTCTTTTCAAAAATGCTATCCATTCCGTCCTGACAGAATTACATCATGAGCAAACCTTAAAGATTTTATTTCTTTCAACTCCTTTCCCTTAAAAAAATTTCTCCTTTGTTACCTGCACAGCTTGCTCAATGTCTCACACCCTTCTCCACTACAGCTACCATTTCATGTTCTTCGACTCCTACAACTGCAATTATGGTTCCAGTGTAAGTCGCAAATAATATTTTCTTCCTTCTTTTCCTTGTGCCCTTTTTTTATGCACTGTTGCACAGTCAGCACAGTTATGAACAGATTTGGCATGGTTAATGTGAGTGGTAGTTGGATGCACTTCCTGTCACCACTCCTGTTCCATCTATCCCTGGAAACATTTACAGTTTAAAATCTGACTTCAAAATCTCTGTCTTACCATTATACAATCAATATGAAACCTTCCAGTTTGCCCATGTCTCTTCCATGTATAAAACTTACTTTCATAATTCTTAAACAAAATGTTAGGCTAGCTATGATTAAATTAAGCTCTGTGTAAAATTATACCAGACAGTTTCTCTTTCAGTTCTTTCCCCCAGTTCATATTATCCTACTGTTTTTTCTTCTCTTCCTTTCCCTAATACCGAATTCCTGTCACCAATCCCAATTACATTTTTGTCTCCTTTAACTACATAAATAATTTCTTTTATTTCAACAAAAATTATTTCAGTCTCTCCATCATCTGCAGAGCTGTTGGTATATAAACTTGTACTACTGCAGTGGGTGTTGGCTCCATGTCTACAATAACACATTCACTATGCTTTTCATAGAGGCTTTCCTGCATTCATATTTTCTTATTCCTTATTAGGTCTACACCTGCATTGCCTCTATTTGTGTTTGTGTTGATAACTCTGTATGGACCTGACCAGAAGCCACATTCTTCCTACCACCTCACCTCACCAATTCAAACTATAATCTCTTCATATCAGTTTTTTATGTATATGCTTGTTCAAGGGATCTAACATTATATGCTCCTATTCGTAGAATGCCAGTTTTGTTTTTCCTGTTGGTAATATCGTCATGAGTACATCCACCAAGCAATCAGAATGGAGGTATATTTTATCCATGAGCATTCCATTACCATTAAGCATACAGTACAGCTGCATGTCCCGGAGGGGAAATGAAGGGCACAACTTCCGTTGAAGTTGCACCATTCCACCACTATATCACTCTCGAAAAGAATGTGGTATCCGTAACTTGTGTGCAATATAATCTCACACGCTGACTTACCATAACAGTGGTTATTAACACTTGGAGCTTCGTCAAACTTCTATTCAACATTTATTTTGAGCACCAGGGTGTAAGACAAATATGTGCCGTAAGTGATCTGGACAAAAAATGCTGAACTATATACGATGAACTTCAGAGCTGGTAACTAAGGATTGCGCTTTGAGTGGTTTTCTAAGGCACTGCTAAAAAATCATGCGGTTTATGGATAATATGACACACGTTTCCGTTAACTATAAAACAATAAATTCTTATTTTATGACTAATGCTGTTTACGGAGCATTTTACATCATATAATCACAAAATACCATTTGTATGGAGAACGTCAAAAATTAAGCATTGAAAAGAACAGTTTACAACAGACTCGGCAAGTATTGCTTGGAGCAGGATAACAACAATATGCTCTTAATATTTATAACGCCGATGTTTTGTATTTGTCACTGTACAAGAAATCCTAAATACCGGATTGAATTCATTACCCGCAACATTTACATTCACTGAACTGAACATTTTAATAGTTATACGTACACGACATTTACGAAGAGATGTAAATAATGTTTTGACAATTTTACAACAAAACAATAACTGTTGTCAACACAAATCGCGCTCAATTTCACAATATTTTATTTCTCATTTGTCAAAGTTCAAAACAAAGTTTGAATTTTTAATATCTTTGACCTGCCCAAAGATCATCTTGCATATCGTCGATTAACAAACGAATACCAGGTAGCAAGAAATGTATTTGTAGGCGAGACAAAAAAAAAAAAAAAAAAAGATATCAAAAATGTTGAACCGTTTCATAGACGGGCAAAATATGTGTTTAAGCACAACAATTACATTTGAGATACATCAAAACTTGTAACAAAGAAGAGTGTCTTCAGATGGCTTGTGCCAATAAACGTCAGTTACCTGTTGTTCGTTTGTCAAAGAGTCCTGTGCAACTCACAGCCTTTACTGTGACCTTGGTGACTAAAATGAAAATACCTAGATCATTCTGTAAATATTATTATTTTATTGAATTGCTTCAACCTATAATCTTTGCAATTTCTGTTTCAATCAATTGATTCTGGGGAACAGGACAGCAATTCGATGTAATCATTACACAGCTGTATAATGATAGTACATAAACTACAGTAACTTTTAATTTAAATTTAATGTTTTGTTATCATAAAAGAAGTGGCAAAACCATTACTCTCATGAAGAAGATACAAATGACCTATAGTATAAGAGGACTGTCGGTTGTGTTGAAAAAAAAAGGAAAAGAAGCAAGTTTGGCATTAGGAATATAGAAAATCACCAGGAAATACAGGCAAACAATATTTTACTTCTTCTAATAATGTAATACGAACTCAAGCGTTTGAAAGTGTAAAGGGCTGTTGGCAGGGGGACTATTAAAAACTGGAAGAGTTAAATGAAGTATACAAAGACGAATTTTTCACTAAGTTTTGTTTAAGTGGGTACAAAGAAATTCAAGATATGATATGTAATGAATCAAAAACTATAGCTCCAAATGCTGCAAAGAATATATGACATATGTCTGGGCTTACAGGTAGTATCTGAAAGGGACAGAAGTAGAAGTTTGTCAGACATTTTAGTGTTAAGAGAGTGCACTATATTCAGGAAAAAATTCTTCTAATTAAAACTTTTGAGCAAATAACAGGCACTCATACTAACAGGCCATCTAATTTTGATTAAAATGAGAAATAATGACAAACTGACTTCAATCAATAATTCGCCAAAAAAGTCATTACAGCATTTTGATGATACACACTTAAATGTTAAAATGCTTTGTGAAATGTTAAGAAAATATATTAAAGATAAAAATGAGGAAGCTCTTACTATAAAATATAGCATTCTTTAGTCAGAAATGTAGATTCTCATTCTGAAAACCTAAAAGCGATGTATGTGAAACCAAATTTGCAAGTAGTCCTAATGACACCTAGACAATCGAATATTTACTTCATATGAAACAGGCTGACAGATATTTTGAAATGATATGAAAAATTTTAGATGAAGTTAAAGACAATGAGATATGTGCTGTCCTAGGGGAAGTTGTACAATCTCATGATAAATCCAGGGGTAGTTAACCAAGGGACAGCATAACCATGGCCTAAGTTGGAAATCGCATTTTATGAGGCCGTTTTATTCCCCTTTTAGTTATTGCTGGAATAGCGTTTCCACATAGTTAAGTCGGCAACAGCTGAAGAGCATGTTGGGTATTTTCGCATCGTCACCTATAGAAATATCGTGTCTATCATGAACTAAAACCTTTTCATATAGCAGAACGATTCGCTTGAGGATACTTTGAGGCTGGTCGATGAAGTGATTCAGTTGAACAGCGTAGCAGAAAACATGAAAACTGATGCAGTGTCATGCAATGAAAAGATCAGTGCAAAACATGAAACTTGCATTTATAATATAACGATCTGTCTTACAATTATTTAAAGGATCAGTAATTTCTTGTTTCACCAGCTAGAGACATCCCTAAATTTCGGAATGAAACATGGGCAAAACATATGTTAGTTTCAGTTAACAATCAACTTTGCTGAGATCAACACAGCAGCCACTACAAACATACGATTTTTTTCCTTTCTTTTTGTTGAAGCACAAACACATAATTATTATGTCCAGAGGCTACAGAATGGTGGTGCCTCGTCGTGAAATGCAAGTTCCAAGTTGTGTAAAAAAAATACACGATTTGTGTATAGTTGTCAACAGAAGGACGCCACAGTCAGTTCTCACCTAATAAAGTAGAAAGTGTGAAATTCGGTCCGCTTTGCGAAATAGTTGGTTTTCTTCAGAGTTGTAACAAATTTTGATTATGTAGGTGGTTCAAATGGTTCAAATGGCTCTGAGCACTATGGGACTCAACATCTGTGGTCATCAGTCCCCTACAACTTAGAACTACTTAAACCCAACTACCCTAAGGACATCACACACATCCATGCCCGTGGCAGGATTCGAACCTGCGACCGTAGAGGTCGCGCGGTTCCAGACTGACGCGCCTAGAACCACACGGCCACACTGGCCAGCGATAACGTAGACATCATGGAGTTTAATTTGACTGACAATTCTGAGAGGTGTTACTGGCTACCTCTTGCTGGTCTATTTATGTCTTAGAATGATTAATTCATTTACAGCAGCAATGGGTGTTCTACAGAAAGTACCTATGCAGAATTACTGAATATTATTCGTTCACCAACTTTCGCAATTCTTTGGCATATACAAAATCCAGTTTATATGATGGGTAAATTATTAATAATCATATTGGGGACATACCTGAAGAATAAGATGCCAACATTTACAATAAACCACCACAGTCTTTTTTATATTGCTGGGGTAGAGATGTACCTACGGTACATACACAAACTGGAGACTGCTGTTATTGTGTCACACTCTAAATGTCTGGAGAACAGAAACTATTTCATACTTAATTTCTGCTTGTGCGATCGTCTCTAGGAGCTATATGTTATCTCGAGGGACAGGGAAGTAACTAGAGACTTGACACCTTCACTGTGTTCTTCCTTCATTCCTATGATCGTCTCAGTTTAAAACCGTAAATATTTATTTCAGAATAAAAATACGTATTCTGAAAGGTGAGAGAATTAGCAGAGTTGCAGATGGTGCTGTTTCAAAAGCAGCATGACAAGAACGAGAGAAGGGGGGAAGACCTGCACCACTTAAAAGAACAGCATGAAGCTCCAAATTAGGATTAGAAAATAAAAATTTAAACAATTGATTTCAGAATAAAATAAATAATCCATACACATTTGTTTATTTTATTTTCATTTGATTACATCAGAGTACTGAAATACTAAACAAAAATGTCTCTTGTTCATATCGTTCAGTGTCATACACAGTTTCTTCATAATCCTGCTGGGTGTCCCCCTATCAGTATCAATGAAGTCTCGAATGCACAGAATGACAGCACCAGAGGCATCGTATCTGAGTCTCAGTAGAAGTTGATTAGTTGGTGGAACAGAGACGTTTCTGAAAGAAAGAAAAGACTGACATGAGACATGAGACAATTTGTGTGATAATTCAAGAGAAATTTAAAAACATAACTATTAAGATTGTGTAGTAGGTGGTACATAAGGTCATAGTGTTTGTGTTTTGTATGTTTGTATTTCGATTGCTATGGGTTAATTTACCGATTGTCATTTTTTATTTGTAGTTCACTTTTGCTACTTGAGTTTACATTTTGTCATTTAGAGATAGAGAGCGGAGCTCGTGGACACTAGAAAATGGAGTGGCAAGTGGAGAAGTCGGAACATTTCCGACATTCGACGTAAATAGTCCCCTTCTGACTGAACACACTGACTCCAACTGTGTTTCCACTTTTGGAAACATTCTTGGAAATTCTTTCCTGAAGTGTATTAAGGATTCTTTCCATATTTGACTGTCAAATCGCTTCTCTTTAAGTGTAAATGTCAGTTTAGGAAACAGGTAGAAGCCCACAGGATCCAAATTAGTGTAATGAGGGGGTTGTGGAAGCACAGGAATTTGGAATTTGGTCAAAAATTCAACGATGGAGAAGGCACGATGAACTGGAGCATTGTCATGGGGTAGCACTGAACTCCTGTATTCCCACAATGCAGGCGTTTTCTTCCATACTTTTTCGTGCAAACGCTCAAGGACAAATTTGTAGTATTCCTGGTTAACTGCCTGTCCTCCAGGGGTAAATCCAGGATGCGCTATACCGGTAGAATAAAAAAAAATCAGCAACATTGTCTTCACCTTCGACCGAATTTGCTATGCTTTCTTCGATCATGGTAAACCTGGAGCCTTCCACTGCAAAGACTGCACTTTGGTTTCAGGATCATGTCCATATACCCACGATTCGTCACCTGTAATTACCATATTTAACAAATCTAGGTCATTTTTAGTCCGATTAATCAGTTCTTGGCATGCTTCATGTCGGTATTGTCTCTGGTCACTTGACAACACTTTTGGAATGAATTTTGCGAACACTCGATGCATGTTCAGATTTTCAGTTAAAATTGACTGAACAGCATATAAACTTAAATTAAATTCATCAGCCAACTTCCTAATTGCAAGTCTACGATCAGATCGCATTAAGTCGCGAACTTTCACATTTTCATTCGTTTTTGAGGTGGAAGGACAGCCGGACCGTGGTTCATCTTCAAATGATTTGCGGCTATATTTAAATATGTTGAACCAGGCAAAAACATTTGACTGGTTCATAAAATTATCTCCAAAAGCTGTTTTTAAAAGTTTGTAAGTCCCAGAAGTTGATTTCCCAGTTTTAAAACAAAATTTCACGCAAACTCTTTGCTCCGTCTTTACGTCTATTTTCACGCAGACAGAATCTGGCAACAACCCCCAACAGACCCGCACTCAGCCTGTTGCCACAACGAACTGAATAAAGGAAACTCAGTTTGCTGTCAGAGGGCGTTCAATGAGAAGGCAATGACTCACTCCCCACCCTCCGTGTACCTGCTCGCCAAACCAGTAAGCAGTAGCGGATCCATTCTTAAAACTTTCCAGTCACACCTCTTATTCGGCTGTTGGAGTTTGATAATGGGATGACAGCAGCATTGGCAGCGAGAAACATTTGTGCTGCGTAGTGAGATAATGCCATTGGACAGAGCACAACAAGAAAATGACTTTCACGTTTCATGGAGGACCGTCTGGACATTAGTGCCTCTGCATTCAGGAAGACATTTAGCGTTTGATGAAGATCATTTAAAAGCACTAATCCACAATGATCCACGCCAGTGTACTCGAGAACTGGCAGATCTGATGAACTGTGATCATTCGACAATTGTAGGACATTTGTATGCAATGGAGAAGGTTCAAAAATGGGGTGTATGGGTCATGCATGCTCTAAGCCAATATCACAAAAATCAGTTGTCGGTCATGTGTGCATCTCTCGTTACTTTTCATAAATTGGCTCGTAAATAACATTAACCATTACTATCCTTTATCATTACTAGTTACGAGAAATGGTGTCTTTATGATAACGTCAGGAAACGGAAGGAATGGTTGAGCCCAAACAAAGCAGCATCTCCTCCTCCCCCCCCCCCCCCCCAAAGATTCACACACATCCACAAAAGATAATGTTACGCCTCTGATAGAATGGCAGCTGTGTGATGTACTATGAATTGCTTCCCTAAAGTGTAACCATCACTGCTGACATTTATTGTCAACAACTGAGACATCTTTCAGGCACAATCCAAGAACAATGACCGGAAATACTGCGTGAAGTGATGCTACTCCATGGTAACACTCACCCCCATTCTGCTTGACTGGAAAAAAAAAACCAAAAAAACCACTAAAACAGGAGTTGGTTTGGGAAGTCATTCTGCACCCATCTTAACCACCTGATCTTGAGCCCTCAGATTTTCACCTTTTATGCTCTCCTTCGAATAACCTTCAGGAAACTTCCTTTCCAGATGAAAATCCGCTCTGAATATGGCTCAATGAGCTCTTCTCATCAAAACCATGTGATTTCTACAATCATAGAATCGAAAATTTACTCCAGCCTTGCCAGAGTGTTATGAATAGTGAAGGAGAACACAGAAATGATATCGGAAGTCTCTGTTATGTGTATCTGTTGTGTTTATTAAACTTTTGGAAAAATACTACGAACTTATGCACCGACATAATAGAGCCAACAACTAAAAATTCCAGTTAGCTGAATGACAAGTACCCATGCTCCTAGAACAATATGGATAGGCATGTGTGAATAGTACTGATAACTGAGAACCACACAAGCTGTATTCTATTTTTTTTTTATTAAAATGAAAAAAACTACTGATTTTACTGTTACCATTAAACTTAGCTTTAGTACGCACAAATAATCTGCATGTTTATGGGAATAATGCAAAATGGGAGACAATTTTGGTTCTCTGAAGTGTTAATGGGCCTGTGATCTTAATATTTTCTCTAAAAGATGAAAAGTTGTTGTCACAGTGGTAGATAAGCGTGAACAATATTTTCTGCTATAGATGAGGCTGAGTAAACTTGAGCCACTAGTGTACTAACAAAATTTTTACTATATTAAAAATCAAATGTTGTTGTCTAATGCTGAAAAATGAGTTAATACAAGTCGCACCCAACATTGGTTTTTCGATTTAGTTAGGCCTATTGTGGCACTGTGTGCTAAGTAAAACGAAGTAGTTGAAGTATTTCTTGGAACCTTTTTTGATATGAATTTTTTTATGCATGTAGGTTGAATAAATAACATGACAGTCACAGAGTACTGATATCAAATGCATATTGGTGTAAATAAACAGTATATGCTACGAAACATAGACATATTCTCATCTGTCACTCATACACTGCAGTTTTTCACCTATGAGTCTGAAAAAACGAATAATCAGATGTAAAATTATAATTTTTTTAAAAAACTTCCAAAATTTCCATACATTGTCTCAATCGCATTTCTCATAATTTTTTTTACAAGGAGATGACTATACTCCGTTCACCATAAGAAAAACCTGAAGTAAACAATTACAAACGTGATGATTGGTCAGCAGCTGTAGCTCTTGTACACTGGTGTTGTTCCTCTCTTGAAAGTAGGTCCAACTTATGTATGAGACATCTTATTACTGACACTATAAATGACACTTCAAGACATTCTGATGTATTAACAGCCATCAAAGATTTTCCTTAATCATACTTTAGCTATGCACTTTTTTTCCGAAATTCGAGTACAGTCACAATCTCTGTAAGCGCTGCTCGTACTCTCATTGTCTTGCTGTTCAGATGTACAGCGAAAACGAATGATACTGCTTCCTGCTTCGCAGGATACATGGGTACAGAACACTGTTAATGGCTAAAAACATGTTGTTCTTAATGTTTTTTACATAATTATAGAGAAAAATCAGCTTTTACGTTTTTCAAGAATTATTATGTAATAAATATTAGGGATCGTATTTCGGATATATTCGTGGCATGACCGGAAGTGTCGTAGATAGCTAATCGGGCGGGCTGGTGGGCAGAGGTTTGTAACCCATTATTATCTACAATTTTTTTGTTCAGTTTGAATATCTAAATCATTCAAATATGAAGTTTATCAAATGCTCATTTTCTAGTTACAGTTACATACCCCACACAGAATTCTGGTTTTCATTGTAAATACACATTCTTAATTATCGATATATTATAAAAATTGTTAAAGATTTTTTAGTTAATAAAACATTAAACAATTAAATTTTTTGGAGAAAAATGAAAAATCAAATACTCTTTCTTTGAATATGCCCATTGTTTTATAGAGCAGATGTGGTCTCACATGAGCTGGACTGATAAGCTTCGTAGAAACATGGAAAACAATTTTCACGTGGTGGAGCACAAATGATTAATTTTTACAGTTGTCACCTTAACACTGCAATCTGAACCCAGTAAAACTGAAGCAGAGCCCAGTTAAGGGATTTGTCGTGAGAAATAACACGTCATTTAAGCTGCCACACTTACTCAAAATAATGCATAAAGCTTTGTGACATGTCACTGCTGAATGATGGCGAAATGCAGAACAGCGCGTCATAAAAGAGGAGGAGGAAATGTGGACTTTTTGGTGGCTTTGGATTCTGCTACTGATCGCCTCGTTATCAACGTAGCAGTACTGAAATGTACCACAATCCAGAGAGTCTGATGTGGAGATTACCAGACGACTGTCTGTAATACCTTCAGTGTCTTCAATATTTAACTACCTGGTGAAATCCCAGCAGTGCACTCTTACAGTATGCAGAAAAATTACCCTTGTTAAAGTGAGGAATTTTCATCACACTCGTTTTTAATTACTGTACTGTGTTAGCTAAGGTCGAGAGCATGTTATGTTTTCCAACAGATCACCTAAGAAGCGTATCGCCTGAGTTTTACCATTATTTCCTTCTGTTCAAAAATTAAATGACATTCAAGGCTATATTGTTCACTATTCGTCTCTTTTTACGTCCTTACTACAACTATTCACGTCACTACAGGTTAGTTGGACCATGTGGCTGGCCAGTGCTTCCTAAGTTAAATTCAGTGTAAAGATGTTGTCCTGTATAGTCGCTGAGTCGATGTACACATAATACACAGCATAAAACGTATCCTCATTATTCTACTTGACTGTACTCGAGACAGCTTGGAATCTGCTCCGCCTGAACCGAAATCCAATGAGGTTCCAGCAAAAGCGGAAGAATACATAGAGTAATGTTTACATGAGGTTTATTCTTATAATGGATGGAGAATATTTTTGGTAGCGTAACTACCATCTTCAGATCTCAGAGTGGACAAACCGAACGAAATATGCCTTAGGTCACAAAGTTATGTAAAAACTGCTATAGGCGTACTTTAAAAAATGTTTTGCAGGAAATTAACATACCACATGTAGTATTAAAATGCACTTGCAGTGTACATGACCGTTGTCTCATTGTCTGTAACATTCTTATTTTGAATCTCTGGGTAAAATGTGTTACACACATTAGGTAATGTCCTGGAAAACAAATAAGATATAAGAAATTTCTATTTAGAAAAAGGCTAATTTGTTGAGTGTACCTTGTTATCTGTAACAGTAACTGGAACAAAAGGCATTTACTGTGTCGTAATTTTTTTCTTATTTTTATATACTGAGGCTTCTATGTAATCATTTCTGTTACAGTCAGTAGCTGCAACCAGAGATTTGCTAATCTAAATGAAGAAGCAAATCAGAAATGTTTGCTTTTAGTTAACAACACATAAGAGTAGTATGTTTATTCAAAATAGTAAAATATTTATAGTGAAACATACTTACTTAGCTGTACTTGAAGTCAATAGTAAAATATAAAATGTATGTATAACATTTTCACACTGGCTAACTTGTCCCATACTAAAGATATATGTACGTTGGGTGACACATGACTCCCAAATACTAATATTTACAGCAATTCTGACCATTGCATTCACATGCAAATGGCAAGTTAACGGTTACCAAAAATGCCGGTAGCTGGCGTTTTGTTGCATAAATGATAAGTATGAGAAAATATTTTCATTTTCCTCCTTTTTCTTTTTTTTGAAAAACAAGTAGATTAAAATTACGCTAATGTATAATGAAAACGATAAAGGATATGAAACCCCATTACAAAGTTTGCAATTTAAAAATATTGTAAACATCATGTTAATAAAACAGATGATGCAAACAAATACTGTGATTTATTACACAACATAATTCATGGCAAAGTGTAGCAACAGTCCTCTTGCAGACTGATGTAATTTCCATATCCAGACTGATGTAATATCTGTATCCACATCCTATTGGTAATCTTGCTATTACAAACTTTAGTTTCTCACTGCGAGTAATGTACAGTTCAGGTTGAGGTAAATTAGCCCCTCTATAGCAACTAATCTGTTCGCTACGTACTGCAGCCTGTGATGACCTAAAGCCACTCTGTGAGTAAACTGACAGACACCAACCCGGATTATTGAGTGAGGCTCTCAGGTCAGCAGCAGTGGCTTAAATGCTTGCTGTCGACAGGGTGTTGGTGGCATGTTGCTTGTGGGTGTGTTTCTGGCCTCTCCCATCATCGGCGCGCTTGATCCAGCGCCTACTGATCGATCTTGGCGCTTCATCTTTGCCGACCGGTGTGCTGGCGACTGCTTACCCCAGCACATTCCTCCACCCTGAAATACCACACCGTTTTCGCGAAGGGAGAATGTGAACGACAATGGGGGTGGGGCGGGGGCCTGATGCTGGACATAAAGATGAGTCGGGAGTCGTGACTGCAGAGGACGGCGTACTCTTGACCATCCCTCACCACCTGACTTGTGAGGCAACGGGAACATCCTCCAAAAAAACTGCTGCTGGAGCACACATCCGGGCCTGAGAGCGTGTCTTGGGGCGACGACGACGAGGCCTGTCCACGTCCATCGAGTCAGCGATGTAGGTCGCATGGTCTCGTGAGGCCGTGAATCTGTGGGAAGGAAAGCAGCACAATCAAGGGGGAAATAACATGCACGAATTAGGTTCTGGTGGCGGCGCTGCAAACCATCGAGACCTGCAATCAAATACATGAAAGAGCCAAGGTGTTCCTGGATCACACCTCTTTCGCAGCGCCCACAGCTGCCATAAACCTTGAAAGAACAAGATCTCGCGGCGCAAAGCGATACTTGTGGACCATTGTAGGTGCTGGATGCTGCAGTGGGTGTAGCAAGTGTAGCAGCATCCGATGGCAACGGCCATGCAGAAGTTCCACCAGTGATGGTCCATCTCGTAGGTGGGGGGGGGATAGGAGGCGAGAAAGAGTTGCAGCGCCTGTTCCGTGTGTGGGTGGAGCGAAGCTTGGCCATCTGTTGTTTAAAAGTGCAAAAGAAGCGTTCTGCTTCTCTGTTGGACAGGGGGTGAATTCGAACACATGTTAGATGACAAATGCTATTTCATTCACAAAACTGTTCAAAGTCACATGAAGTGAACTGTGGTCAATTGTCCGACACAAGTAATTCTGGTAAACCTTCTCTGCAAAATATGGAGGATAACGCTTGAATGGTGTTACGTGATGTGGTAGAAGCTATAGGCATGGGAACTTGTTAGACGAGTCTACCACTATGAGCCAATGAGTTTTCCAAAATGATCCTTCAAAGTCTATGTGCACTCTTTGCCATGGGGATTGAGTCTTAGGCCAAGTTGAGAATGTCTGAGGCGGAGCAAATTGGTATTCTACGCATGCGCGACACTGTTACATCATCTGTTCAATGTGGGTGTCCATTCCCTGCCAAGTACAGTGCTGGCGCGCTAGCTGTTTAGTGTGAACAATTCCCCAATGTCCTTCGTGAAGCAGTTGTAACACATCCTTTTTCAACACTTTGGGAATGAGTACACACGATTGTCCACTGTCAGATTGTACTAAGATCACACCTTGTTGTACTGAAAGGTTACTCCAACGAGCAAAGTATCGGCTCACTGTTGAGTTCTGAATACTGCTCAATGAGCGAGGTCAAGAGATGCGAATGTAATGCGACAAAATCTTCAGATCAGGATCACCTTCTGTGTCCTGTGCAATTTTTCTGTAGCACAAGGGAAAAGATTACAGCAATTCGGAGTCCTGCGAATCGATCTGGCAACAAGATGCGGCAGATGTATCAAAATCAGAGTCTGGGCCAATCAGAAGGTGAGATAGGGCATCTGCATTGCCATGCTTTGCCTAAGTCTGTACACAATTTCATACTGATCCTGCGAAAGCAACAAAGCCCAACGCTGCAATTTTTTAGCAGTGCATGTAGGAACTGGCTTTGACAGATGAAACAAGCACTGATAAGGCTTGTGATCTGTCACTAAAAAGAACTTGCGACCATACAAATAGTGATGGAATTTAGTAACACCATACACAGTAGCGAGAAACTTTTTTTACTATTTGAGAATAATTGCACTGAGTTTGAGTTAGCAACTTTGAGGCAAAAGCAATACATCTGTCTTGTGTACCAATTCAGTGCAAAAGCACACTGCCGATTCTGTAGGAAGAAGCGTTGACTTGCAAAACTATTGGCTTGGCAGGGTCAAAAAGGACTAAACATCCGTCACTGTGCAAGACATTTTGCGGTTTCTGAAATGCGTCGTGACACTTTTTGGTCCACACGAAAGGTACATTTTTCCGACGCAAGCGCTGCAATGGAGCCGCTGTCTGAGCGGCATTCTGTATGAATCGAATGTACTAAGTCACCTTACCTAGTACTGACTACAGTTCAGACATTTCGAGGAACAGGCAGGTCACGAATTGCAAGCGAATGAGATTGGAGGGGGTTCACACCATGACTGTTTACCACATGACCTAAGTACTGTAGTTCAATTTGAAAAAGGACACACTTTTCAAGACGACACTTGAGTCCTGCTTCTGACAACACTCGAAAAAGAGAACACAAATTGGCAGTGTGTTCATCTGGTGTACTACCTAAGACGACAACATCGCCAAGGTAGTTTGTGCAAAATGGCACTTTTGCAGTCAGCTGTTCCAAGTAACGTTAAAAAATGGCGGGTGCGGAAGCACTGGCGTAGTGCAAACGCAAATACTTGGACAGTCCTAAGTGTGTATTAAACAACAAACATTTTCTGCGAATTTTTATCCAATAGAACTTGTAAACAGGCATCACGCAAATCTATTTCAGGAAAGTAATGTCCTGCACCATGTCTATCCATGAGTTCATCAGGGCGAGGTAACGGATGTCAACTGCTGTCTGTGGGATGACGGTAGACTTGATGTCAACACAAATGCGAATGCGACCAGAAAGCTCAGGCAACAAAACCAGAGGACTTGCCCATTGAATAGCTTGAATGGGAGAAATTACACCATTATCTTGCAGTTCCTTCAATTCACTGACTACTGTGACTCTTAAAGAAATTGGAACATTGTCTTTCAAAGTAACAGGCACTACAAAGTTATTAGCTTCTCCCATTCGTTCTGGAAATAGTTCAGGAAATCCTTTAAGCAAGCTTTGTATTTTGGTTCAGAAGAAGACACTGAAAAGTCTTGGATGCTAAGTCCAAACAAATCAAAGGCATCTAATGCGAATATGTTCTCACTGTCTCTTGATTTCAACACAGTAAAATTCACTGTCCTAGTGTGAGATTTGTGAGTGGCAGACAAACTACACTGTCCAAACACTGAAATTTCCTGTCTGTTGTAAGCAGTGATGTGATTGCTAGCTTTAGAAAGCCGTGGTTAGCCTAACTGTTCGTACATGGCACGATTAAGTAAAGTTACTGAGGCTCCTGCGTCTAGTGGAAAGTTCACACGACGGCCAGCAATTCGTAATGAGACAAATAGTTTGTTAGAACGTCGTTGCACGGCACTAGGGCGAGAAGGAGGCACAACATTAAACTTACTTTTGCCATAAGCTGCTGTAGGTTTTGAAAACATAGCGTTCACTGGATGTGCAAGAGCCTGTTTTTTTTTTTTTTTGTTTTTTTTTTTTCTTTTTTTTTTGTGAGAGCGGACAAAATTGGCGTTTTTGTGCCGTTGCAAATAAACTACTTTGACATGGCCTTTTTTCCCCACATGTAACACCTTTTGTTACGTGATAGGCAGTCCTGTCTTTTATGGCGAGCAAAACATCTAGGGCACGACTTCACTAAATTCACAGGCCTGTTTAGATGTCTACTTGGCTGTCCGCGCGGCAATGTACACGCTCGTTGTTGTGGCTGCCTGGGACAGTTGCGAACAAGGGGCGACTCGACCCAACAAATTGTGGCCTGGTCAAACTTACCGGCCGCTATGGCACAAGAATCATATTGCTCGAAGATTTGTAATATTTGGGGATGTGATAGATCAGAGTACATTACATCACGTATAATTAAATCACCGCAAAAGTTGTCTCTACTATACTTGAATTTACACTTCCTAGTTATGCCCATTAATTCTGTGTACTGGCAGTACATCTATTCCAGTTTTTTCTGCAAGCGAAAGAACTAAAGAACTGATATCTAGTTGCAGCTACTTAGACTTGCTGGTCATAGCATCGAGGTAATGCAGCTATTGCCTGGTAATAGACAAGTTCGTCGGGAGAAGCGGTTGGGAATTGTTTTTGAATTAACCAGAACACTGGGGACTCCTCAGTCAGTAGGAAGTATTGTAACTTCACATACTTTGAACGCAATAAACTTGAGAATGTGCTCGGAACTGAGTCAGGTATTCAATCCATTCCTCCTCTGTTTCCTTAAATTGCTGGAACATTGGAATAATGGTCGGCAGCACTTGTAGGGCTAATTGGCTGGTCGGTTGTGATTGTGCGGGCGAGGCAGCTTGTGCAGCCAGTAGTTGTTGTACCATCGTCAGTAAAGTAGCGATTTGTTGGTTCTGGAGCTGAAAAACTTGTGTTAGATCCAGCACATTGGCCTTCTGTGGAGGCAGGGAATTCATGGTTTACACAAATGCGTTATATCAAAAAGCAACCAAAACCTCTGAAAACAGAAATGTGATTAGTTCTGCGGCTCCCCTCCTGGAATTCATGCAAGAACACATTAACGAATTAGCAAATAGAAACACTTGGACACGATCACACCTGCAAGCTAAAACACAAGAGAAGGAAGCAAAATCTTCATCCAAGTGGATTATCTTCAATAGCCACTGAATTACCCTCGTTCACCACTGTAGAGCCTTGTGCCGCAAGGAAGAAAGGGAGAGGATGTAGTTATGGGTGGTCGGTATCCTCTTTCTACAACACAAATGCGCACACGGATTAGTATGGTTCTTTATTTACCTGAACTGGAAACATTTACTTACGTAGAATAGAGTCTATGTTTTGTGGTACAAGCTCATCAGTAACAGTTCTCTTGCAGGCTGATGTAATGTCCATATCGGTAATCTTGCTATTACAAACTTAAGTTTCTCACTATTAGTAAAGTAGAATTCAGGCTGACGTAAACTAGTCCTCCTTTTGTCACTAATCTGGTCGCTATGTACTGTAGTAGCCTGTGACGACCTAAACCTGCTCTGTGAGTAAACTGACAGATGCCAAAATGGATGACTGAGTGAAGCCCTCCAGTCAGCGGCAGCGGTCTAATGCATGCTGTCGAGAGGGCGTTGGTGGCGTGTTGCTTGTAGGTGTGTCTCTGGCCTCTCTTGCGATAGATGCGCTTCTACCAGTGCTTACTAATCGATCTTCGCCCTTCATCTTTGCCAACTGGTGTGCTGCCAACAGCTTTCCCCAGCCACATTCTCCCCCCCCCCCCCCCCCGAAATGCTGCACATTATGCTCTAGAATTGACTTCAAATACAGCTTACATGGTATGTTCCAATACGAATAGTTTACTATTTTGAATGATCATATTAGTATTAAGTGCTGTTAACTAAAAGTAAACATTTTTGAGTTGCTTCTTACTTTTCATCAGCAAATCTCTGCTTGCAGTTACTGACTATAATGGAATTAATGACATAGATTCTTCACTGTTTAAAAAATTAAGATTCTGCACAGGCTTTTTGTTTCAATTACTGTCATGGGTAATGTGGTGCATTCAATGTATTAGCCTTTCTCTAAACAGAATGTCTTATTCTTATTTGTTTGACAGTATGTAACATATTTCCACTATGTTCCTTTTAGGTAGTACATATCACATTTTACCTGGAGATTTAAAATAAGAATGTTATGGACAGTGTTTATAATGCTACATGTGGAGTGTTAATTCCCTGCAAAATGTTGTTTTTAAAAGGAAGCCATTAGCAATTTTTACATAATTTTGTTACTTAACACACTCCTTCTTTTGGTTTGGCTGTTCTGAGATCTGAAGATGGTAGTTAAGCTACCAAAACTGATCATCAGTTTCTAAAAATATTTTTGATGTTAAATACGATTTGAAAGTTTTTAAAATGTTTCATAGTTTTGCATTTGATTATCTGCTTACAATCGCTTTTTCCTATTCTGACAGTGTCAGGTATATTCAGAAAAGACAAGTTATGTCTTCCTTCAATGGACGAAATCTAGCTACATATTCAGAATAATCATAATACTCAAACTGAGGTGATGTCTCACTTTATTGTCTTTCTTCATTCTAACAAATAATTCTGCCAAACTCTCGTTATCACTCTATCACTGTTCCTATCATTGTCAAAAGTCATTCTCCAGTAAAAACTCGCCAGCCCAGCCCAAAATCGCCAGTTTTATTATCCTAAGTATGCACAATGGTAAAGGGTTCTTCCAGTTTGGTACAACACATTCCCATGCTATTTCAGGAATACAGCTTGTTAGTGAGTAGCCTTTACTTGTGTTTGTGTTGTCATAAATACAAACCTGGGAATTTGAACTGACAACCTAAATTGCGTACTGAGTTCAAAGCCACATAACTTACATGAAATTGAAAAGAGCCCTGTGTGCATGAAAACCGATTTCATTCATCAGCAAATAAATAAGGAAACTAATAATTTCACATTCAGTAGACTTGGGTAGACTTGGTTAGTGCGAACTGTACGAAAAAAAACCTATCTATACAAAAAAAATCCAAACTGTGATGTTGATACATATAAGAATTTAATCTGAAACACAGGAAAATTTCTGTACTGACATATGGCCCTGGTAAAATAATTAAACTGGCAGAACCTATGTTGCGCAAAGGAAACGAAATAATCATGTATTATGAATCTCACCTGCAAAATGAAATACTGGCAGAAACAGCAACACAGTAAGATTCCGCAGTAACTAAAAAAATACTGCTAAAAACTAACTACAGATGGTCCATGGAAAATGGGTTCATAATCTCGACACAGTATGCCAATGAAACCTCTAAGTACTGAAATTTCAGTTAGGAGGGAACTTATCAAAGAAAAAATTATAGCATCTAATACGAAAGTTCAGTTATTATAATAACTTCCATGGTACAGTAAATTAACTCAGAAGATCAATCAATAGAATAATTATCAAAAACTCAACTGTGACGAGGATGAAGTGGACCGACAATACAAGTCTACAAAAATAAAAATAAACCTTTTACCTCATCAAATAATATCTTGTTCTTCATTTCCAAATCTTTTTTATATACATATGCTATCCAACCATTGTTCTGAGTCATCCTTCCTCCCTGTAATGTCTGCAACTCACCTTGTTCCAAAATTGTGTCCATGCATTTCCGTGTACAACCAACGAAAATCCGTCTGCTGACACTGCAGCTATCCATACAGACTGTCAAAGATTCTAAGGCACCACAGTGCTGCCATCGCAGACACAGATATTTTGTCTAACAACTGTTTCCCTGACCACAATTCTTCAATTATATCATCTTTCTTTACAAATATTAACACATCCAATAACATCATCAAAAAATAGCCATCTTACCAGCTTAATTGGCTGCTAGTTGAAGTTTGTACAACTGACCATGTAATTCGATATGGCAAAATGTTCCATTACCAAAGCTGAATGATACCAGTCATTTTTACAAATGATTGCTATTTATGTTCATGTTCAATGTTCATTTTCATAACAGCAAGACATCCTACGTGAACTGCTTCTAAGAAACACAAGTAAAGAAAGGTGCCAACTCTGTTTTACCTTTTCTTTCAGGCAGTTGTAGAAACTCTGAATAGCTGCTGGTTAAGTCCTATTCTCGGAATAGCACTCCGAATAGCTGCTGGTTAAGTCCTATTCTCGAAGTAGCACAGGAAATGCACTGCACCAACCCAGAACAATGCCTAACAGTAGTATAAACTCAGAATAACTTCAATGGCGAATTGCTTTGGGTTAGCAAGTTTAACTCAAGAATAGGTTTTGACACTAACTGGAATATTGATAGAACAGACAAGGATTGTGGCCGAATTGCTTGTCAGAATGAGGAAAGAGAATAAAGAGAGAATCACCCCAATTTAAAGAATGTGATGATACCGAATATATAGCAAGATTTCGTCCATTGAAGGAAGACATAATTCACCTTTTCAATCTCATACATCAAAAACTGTAGCATTGACTGACAGGTGAGAATATTTCTGTGTTTCATAGCATATACCTTTAATTTGTAGTAATATTCCTTTGATATCAGTACTTTGTGAATAATATGCTTTCATTTTATTTATGTAAGCTACATGTATAAACATGACAATCCATACCAAAACAGTCTTTATCTGGCGTGTGTTACAGTTGCTGCAGCATTAGAAAGAATGACTTTTTTGTTTAGCAGACAGTGCCAAAATGTACCTAACTAAATCGAAAAGCCACACCAGTCTTGGAGCCTATTTGTATTAGCACCGTTCCGACTATTAGACAACAATGGTGTGATTTTTAATGTAGTGAAAAGTTTGATAGTACACTAATACAGCGAGTTCACTCAGCCACATCTAAAACAGAATATATTGTTTAGTCTTATCTCCCACTGGTGCAACCCTTTCCATCTTTTAGGGAAGATACTGGGATTACAGCGCCATTAAGACTTCAGAGAAACAAAATTGTCTCCCCTCTAGCGTTATTCCCATAAACATGTATATTATTTTTGCTTACTCAAACTAAGCTTAACAAAGTAATGTTAAAAGTAAAGTTAGTACTTTTTTCCTTTCAATAAAAAAGCTATACAATATAGCTGTTGTGTCTCTCAGTTATTAGCACTATCCACTTAAATTCATACATATTGTTGTAAAGGCATAGGTACTAGTCATTCAGCTCACAGTAATCCTTAGTTTTTCAATCCACATAATCATAACAGTGGAAGGAGCTCGTAGCAAGTTATGTTTTTAAATTTCTTTTGAATTATCAAACAAATTGGCTCACAGCATACTTTTTCCCTTTCTTTCTTTCAGAAATATCTCTGTTCCATCAATGAACCAGCTACTACTGACACTCAGATATGTCGCCTCTAGTGATTTCCTTCTGTCCATTGGAGACTTCATTGATATTGTCAAGGTTACAGCCAACAGGATTATCAAGAGGATGTGTATGATACTGAATAATATGAACAAGGGACAGCTTTGTTTATTAGTTCAGTTCTCTGATGTTATTGAATGAAAATAACATAAACAAATGTGAATGGATTATAATATTTTTTCTGAAATAAATTGCTTGAATTTTTATTTTCTAATTCTAATTTGGAGCTTTTACTCTTCTTTTAAGTGGTGCAGGGCTACCTCCCTTCTCTCGTTCTTGTCATGCAACTTTTGAAGCAGCACCATCTGCAACTCTGCTATTTCTCTCACCTTTTAGGATAAGTACTTTTATTCTGAAATAAATATCTACAGTTTTAAGCTGAGACAATTGTAGAAAAGAAGGAAGAACGCAGTGAAGGTGTCAAGTCTCCAGTTACTTCCCTGTCCCTCGAGATTACATATAGCTCCTAGAGCTGTGTATGAAATAGTTACTGTTGTAGAGGCATTTAGAGTGTGACACAATAACAGCAGTCTCCGGTTTTTGTGTGTACCATAAGTACATCTCTATCCCACCAATATAAAAAAGACTGTGGTGGTTCACTGTAAATGTTGCATCTTATTCTTCATGTGTGCCCCCAATATGATTATTAGTAATCTACCGATCATATAAACTTGATTTTATATATGCCAAAGAATTGCAAAAGTTGGTGAACGAATAATATTCAGTAATTCAGCATAGGTACTTTCTGTAGAACATTCATTGCTGCTGTAATGAATTAATCATTCTAACACATAAATAGAACAGCAAGAGCTTTCCAGTAACACCTCTCAGAATTGTCAGTCAAATTAATCTCCATGATGTCTATGTTATCGAAATTTGTTGGAACTCTAAAAAGAGCAACTATTTCGCTAAGTGGACCGAATTTCACGTTTTCTACTGTATTAGGTGACTACTGGTTCAAATGCCTCTGAGCACTTTGGGACTTAACATCTGAGGTCATCAGTCCCCTAGCACTTAGAACTACTTAAACCTAACTAACCTAAGGACATCATACACATCCATGCCCAAGGCAGGATCCGAACCTGTGACTGTAGCGGTCGCGCGGTTCCAGACTGAAGCGCCTAGAATTGCTCGGCCTCTCCGGCCAGCCTAGGTGACTACTGACAGTGCATTTGATGGAATCTTGTCTTGCTAAAAATGTTGTACGTGAACAGAACTGACTGTGGCGTCCTTCTATTGACAACTTTATTAAATTGTGTATTTTATTGTACACAACTTGGAACTTACATTTCACATATGAGGCACCATCATTTTATAGCCTTTGGACATAGTATGTATGTTTTTCTTTCCTCAACAAAAGAAAGGAAAAAATCATACGTTTGTTGTGGCTGCTATGTCGATCTCTGCAAAGTTGGTTGTGAACTGAAAATAGGATATATTTTCCCCATACTTCATTCAGAAATTTAGGGATCTCTCTTGCTGGTCAAACAACAAATTCCTGGTCCTTTGAATAATTGCAAGACCGATCATTACATTATAAATACAAGTTACATGTTTTGCAGTAATCTTTTTAGTGCATGACACCATATCAGTTTTCGTGTTTTCTGCTATGCTGTTCAACTGAATTACAGCATCAACCAGCCTCAAAGTATCTTCAAGCCAATAGTTCTGCTATCTGAAAGGCTTATCAGTCATGGTAGACATGATACTTCTACAGACAACAACTAAATAAATATAAAATGACATACACGATAATACCTAGCATGTTTTCCGCTGTTGCTGAATTAAATGGAAAGGACCATTACTCCAGGAATAATGAACTGGGGAGTTAAATGGTGCTGTACAATGCATACTCCAAATTAACCCTGGGTTAACCTATTTCTTGGTTAGTTCTTCCTGGATTTATCCCAAAACTGTACAACTTCCACTTAAAGACTGTCTTACAGTGGACATGATGAAGTATAGAGATCTGAGAAACATAATATTTCTTTCCAATGTTGCAGGTGGGTAAAATAAAAATAAAGTAATGGTTGCTTTCTTTTCATGCACTGCTAAGCCATATCCTGAAGCAGTTGTTATAAGCTAAGCTGCTGATACAAGCAAAGACAGGAGTTGGCAAATTAGCAAGTTCTTCCTATAGGCCAAATTTGTCTAACGATATCCATCTACAAGTCAGAATTACATACAACTACAGCATAAATCAGATGGAACATTACTTGATTCAGGAACTTTCATCCCAAGCTGTGCTCCTTACAGATTATTACGTTCATTCAACGTACATACACTCCACCTGTGATGGTAAATGCATGTAAGGTAAAGGATGTTTGAGATTTACACTAGTTCATCGATCAATAGAGCCTAGACTGCAGTATTATTATTTCTAAGAAGAATGTTCATTTTCAATTTCGATAGTAATTGTATTATCTGAATAAATATTTTTCTCTTTACAGGGTTTATTATCAATAAATTATCACAGTACTTGCTGGGCAGAAAAACATGTATTTTTAAAACTCATGTTCTAATCAAATAAGAACGTGAGAATTATAGTGAGAAATAACTAAAATAATTTTATAAACAGAAAAAAACTTTAAAGCTCTTTATCCCAAAATGTGTTTACTCGTTATGTGTCCTTTTCCAGCCGCTACCCCAAGTGAAACATGTTATCTGCTCTTTGAGTTCTAAGTGCTGTTTATAAATTACTTTCTTAAGAAAAAGTTGTAACATCAATTATTAGTCTTACAATAGGATAATATATCACCTGTTCTAACAAGTTCCATCAGGAGCAAGGCAAAGTAGCTACGACATTAATCATGAAACAAAGACTCCTTCATAAGGGATGCTGTCATAATAGCTAAGTCAGTATCTAAGGAGAACTGATTTAAATTGTTGTAAAGAACCCCATCTGCCTTGCTTGAAAATCAGTTTTTCTTTGTATGACATCGCAAAGTAACCTTCATCAATATTTTCTCTTGGACATTGCATGGTTTCTTGCATTCTTCCTTGAAAATGCGCTTGTAGTAATTCCAACCACAGACCTAGAGTTTACATGGAATGTAGTGAAATGAGAGATAGGATAATATGTCACAGAACAAGATAATATCACAACTGATTTAAATGCACAGTCAATAAATGATCAGGTATTTCTTAAATATAGTAAAAAATATAGGGACAAGCACTTAAAAGAGAAAAATCAAGGCAGAATGCTGAAAAGTAACCTTCGTAAAATTCGGTCATATGTATGTGTAAATATGTCTACTGAAGTAAATAAATGGAACAGTGATGTTTTTTCCCTCCTACTGCGGACTCAATTTTCTCTTCTTTGGGAGGCCATGGAATACTCCTTACTCTAAAAGTTTGTGTTCTTCGTTCCTGTTCATTATTTGATTTGTTTATTTGTCTCTACTGATTACATGTTGTACAGGTATTGTATCAGTAATATAAGATAATGCAAGTAAAATACTAAAACACTCCACAATGCATTTAATTTTGTGGCATTCACACAGGGCGACACACCTGCGTCAAGGTTTCTTAAGAAGAATATTTTGATGGTGACGTTGGTGGAGGGAAACCATTTGTCTGGTAACATTGGAAGTTCATCAATTTTCCCCACGCTTACTCCTACTATAGTAGTAGATTTTGTGTTTTTTTTCTTAATCTTCATCTTATTATTTTGCTTTGTTATCGACTATGATTCTTGCACAGTCTGCAAAGGTTCTTATTGAACCAGGATGATACCATCTCAAATCATAGAGCCATGTCAACTCGTGGTCATGAATTTCCCTGGAAAAAATATACAGGGTGAAGCAAAATTTGAGCACTTCGGCTTCGCAGCTCGAATCCTCACATGCCAGCGACAGAAAAAATGTCTCTCACAAAATTTCGTGTGGCGGATACATCCGGCAGAAAAAGGACGTTGAAGAGTGGCTATCTGGCAACACTGTAACCACATGTCTGGTAACTACCTCTGCCAGCACATATCAGTTGTGCTGTACGTTTGGTGCAGTGGATAGAGTTTTGGGTTAGTATGCTGGAGGTCGGTAACGCTCATTAGGTGCAACAGCGCAAAGTACATCAGAGAGGGACTAGTTGCGAGCAAAGTAATGCCCCCGTGACAGACTCCAATGTACATAGTCAATAAAATTCTTCTGAGTTTGAGGCCGCATTGTCATCTGTAAAATACCGACGTTTCGGCGACTGTTGCAAGGCGCCTTCCTCAGGGTGTGTTGCTAACTGCTGAATGAGCGCTAGTATGGATACTTATATGCTGTGGAGGATTGCTGTCATTGGATGTGACGGTGAGGAGGAAATCTATTAGGAGTTAATTTTATTGGTCTTTGCGTTATGGGTTGTCATTGCCGGAAATGGGCGTTTTCCATTTTACTTTCGTTTACTGCATGCCATTGGTGGAAATCGGAGAATAGGAGGCTAAGTGGCGATTACAACGTAGTGTTGGACACAGTAGGTTACGACAAGCGGATGGAGGATCTTTTGAATGAACCCATTTACCATAAACGTTAGGGAGATCCGATGGCCAAGATATTGAAATCGACGCAAGCGCTGCTGAAGCAAACCAGGATGAATTTTGACATGACCCAAAGGCTCATTCCACAAGTGCCACAGGCACCAAGAACATATGGTGTACCAAAGATCGACAAAGAAGCCTTTCTTTTACGGCTGATAGTGAGTAGTATTAACTCACCGACCCACAAATTAGTGAAAGAATTGGCTCCGAAGCTTAGGCGATTAGTAAGCCATACATTTTCATACGTCAAGGACTCCACCCATTTTATAACACTTTTGAAAGAAAAGAGTGTATCGGATACGGATCTGAAGGTCATTTTTGACGTGAAGTCTTTGTTGACGAATGTACCTGTGCCGGACACCATGAACATCTTAGAGGAACGCATGTCACCTGATATCTGCGAGCTAGTGCGCCACTTTTTGACCACCACCAATTTCAGATGGAAAGGGGATTTTTATGAGCAGACGGACGGTGTAGCTATGGGTTCCCCTCTTTCGCCAGCCGCAGCAGACATTTTTACGCAAGCGTTCGAAGAAACAACACTCCAGTCCGCACCATTACGCCCAGAATGCTGGCTACGATATGTTGATGACTGCTTTGTTATCTGGGCACACGGAGAAGAAGAGCTTCAGAACTTTCGCGAACATCTCAACCAACAGCACAGCAAAATTCACTTTACCATGGAGATAGAAAAGAACGGGGTATTTCCTTTTCTCGAAGTGGAAGTTTACTGTAAGCCAAGGGGAACATTGGACACAGAGTTTATAGGAAGCCCACCAACACGGACAGGTACCTCCATGCATCCTCCCACCACCATCCTATGCAAAATAATTCAGCCCTGCAAACTTTAACAAAGAGAGCCTACAGGATCAGTGATGAACACAACCTGCAAGCTGAACTACAGAACCTCAGGTTCATTTTTGAAGCTAATGGCTACCACATGAGGATGATACACAAAACCATGGCGCCGAAGGAGGATGGCAACAGGGAAATGCAGAACGAAGCACAGAATACCGTCCTGCTGCCATATGTACAAGGGGTTACTGAACGTCTGGGCAAAATTCTCCCTCAGGCAGGCATTAAGCCGATTTTTCGTAGCAACAATAAAATAAAAGACATTATGGGCTCGACGAAAGATACAATCGACAAGTTTCATGCCGCCGGAGTTTATTAAATCGGTTGCAAATGTGGACTGGTGTATATAGGTGAGACTGGGCGTCCAATAAGCACAAGGTTAACTGAACACGAGAGATATATTCGCCTTAAACAATACAACAAATCAGCGGTGGCAGAACATCAGGAACAGTGCAGGATTAAGATCGAATTTCGAGAGGCCTGCGTACTGGTGAAACAGCCGTTTAGTTTGAGGAGGAAGGTTGGAGAGGCTATAGTAATAGCCATGCGACCCGACAATATGAATAGAGAAGACGGGTACCGACTTCCAGCGTCTTGGCTGCCAGCTGTGACAGCTTTGCGGAAGGACAGGTCTCGCCGAGCAACAGGTGGTGGAGGGTACACAGATTGCTGACGCGGCCTAGTCGATACTAGGTAGTTAGTAAACAACGCTACGCTGCTTGGTATGTCACAGATGACAATGCGGCTTCAAACCCAGAAGAATTTTATTGACTGTGACAATGGCCATGGAAGCCTACGTTTACATCCAATTTCCATGTGTACACGTATCAGATTTTCTCATGGTAAACCTCTGAACCAGGGTGGCAGGTATATTGTAACCTCCCCACAAAATTTAATAAATAATAATATGAATATTGAATATGATTCTAATTTAGCGTAACCTCCCTACAGAAATTCATTCACATTTAACCTCCACGCAAAATTTGTTTCCCATTTAATGTACCCACAAAATTCGTTTTTCATTTAATGTAAGCTCGAAACAGAAAAATTCCTAAACCTCGTAATAAAAAAAATACTCAGTAACCTGGTAAATTTTGGACGACAGCAGTGCTGCGTCATGGGCCTGTAAGATCATTCTGAATAAAAAAGCAAAAATTCTTACCTCAATAAAAACGGCGAATATATCTGCTCTTACCTAAAAATTTTCCGGCACAGCTCTATGCAATGCTGGCCGATAGATTTGTCATTTATGAAAGGAAGCAACTGATTTTTCTTTTGCAACAATAGGAATGATCATGGATTGAAGAAATTAGTAAATTCTTTAAATTGAAATGAATGCTTGTTAAAAATTACTTTATATCACAAAGATTATTATTAGGTTCAAATGGCTCTGAGC
This sequence comes from Schistocerca serialis cubense, assembly GCF_023864345.2. Classification (NCBI taxonomy): domain Eukaryota; kingdom Metazoa; phylum Arthropoda; class Insecta; order Orthoptera; family Acrididae; genus Schistocerca; species Schistocerca serialis. The sequence continues at coordinate 64,339,709 of NC_064641.1, read as the reverse complement.
ACTATGCGACTTAACTTCGGAGGTCATCAGTCATTATTATTAGGACATTTTTTTTAAAGATTTACATGGGAGTTCACATAACGTTATTAGATATGCGCGAGGGTGCTTTTTACCTTATACAATAATACTCAGGCTCCGGCATCGCTACACCACGACCGGCCCAGCCAACACGATACACCAGACTGCTCGCTAGCAACAACCTACTGCTACACAGTTCCTACTGCATACAACACTGCTCTTTGGTCTCAGATTCTCTTATAGCTTACATATCGCAGGCAACGCGTGAGCAATCCATCTGCTCGAGTGCGCTAGCAACAAATTCCTTAATCATGGACCTCTTACAATATGGCATACAAAAATGATGAATATGTGGATGTGTTTCCGGTCCTTGTGGATCTGATAATTGGGCTGGTGTTGCTAATCGTGAATATGTTGCTGCATATCCTCCTCAACGCCATCCAGATAAAAATTTGTTTCCTTGTCTGGAGCTACACCTTTGGGAGTCAGCTTCTCTCCTTCCACCATCCTGTGACAGACGTACACGGACTCGCCGAACTCCAGCTACTGAGGAAGCTATTCATATACCAAGAACCTCAACAAAGTGCAAATAGTGTAGTAAGGCAGCAGCATGTCTCACAATGCACAAGCTTGTGCTGCACCCCTGTCATTATGCTTTCATGCAACACCTGGATCTTGCAGATTGCCATCAGCAGATGCAGTTCTATGAATGGTTCCAACAACAACAGTAAGCCAACAATGACTTTGTAAACACCGTAATATGCAGCATTCACTCGTGAGGGTATCTTCAAAGTGCACAATGCCCACCTTTGGTGCGAGGTTACGCGCACGTCACCTGCAACCATGGATTTCAATTTCGATTTGGTGTCAACGTCTGGGCTGGAATATTGGGCGAAAGGTGTTTGGGCCCCTACATGTTGCCTGACCAGTTGACTGCACGAAGATAACATGCATTCCTCTCAAACTATCTGCCTGATGTGCTGGAAGATATTCCACTAGATGTTCGGCAGAGGGTATGGTTCCGATATGATGGTGCACTTCCACATTCCAGAATTAATGTGTGACTGAATTTGGACAGAACATTTCAAGGGAAATGGCTCGGATGATGAAGTCCAGTTGTGTGGCCACCGTGTTCACCTGTCCTGAATCCCCTGGATTTCTTCCTGTGGGGACACCTGAAGGACCACGTGTACTCTACTCTGCCAACGAATGTGGAAGAATTGGCTGTGCACATTCATGCTGCTCTTGTTACTGTGGACGCGGCTTTACTGCGAAGGGTCCAGAGCTGTATGATACTATGGGTTGCGCAATGTTTCGAAGTGCAGGGAGGTCGCTTTGAGCATCTGTTGTTCTGAGGACAATGTATTCTGTCGTGAAGGTGATGTGCTCATTAATATGGACATTATTATTGTCACTGGTTGCTAATGTGCGACATCTGAGCACTCGTACTACATGTAGTATAAATGACAAGTAGCTGTTGTGTTATTGTACTGTGCTATAATATCAGCCTCTTGAAATTGATATTGTTCTTTTAGTTATTCTGTCCAACGACAGGTCATTCGTCTCAACTGTCTGTTTCGTATTTGTCTAACCACGTATTTGTTATGTTCAGCGTTACAAAAAGTCGTAAATTTAGGATACATATGGCCTAAGAAACGATGTATATTACAGTATGAAATGTCAGAATGAAATTAGCAAAAAAAAAAAAGCGCCCCAACCTAGGATCTAACCCTCAACCTCCTGCATGCTAACCCAAAACTCTATCCATTCCACCAACTGTACAGCACGACTAATACGTGCTGACAGAGGTAGTTACCAAACATGTGGTTGTGATGTTGCCAGATTGTCATTCTTTAACGCTCTTATTCTGCCAGATGTACTCGCCAGACGAAATTTTGTGACAGACCTTTTTTTATCGCTGGCATGTGAGGAGTCACAATGCGAAGCCCAAGCGCGGGAATTTCGCTTCACCCAGTATATTAGACCTCTATATCATAAGTGTTAAGAAATAAAGTTTTTTCGTTTTATCTGAATTTTTGTAAATGGTATGGGCCTATGAAAAATATATATTTTGTAAATAACTTTTAAAGCAGTAGAGAACAAAAAAGTATAACCAATAAAACAAATGTGTTGGAGACCAGGTAGATGTTTTGCGTTAAAGCTTCCTCTTAGTGTGTTGAAAATTAGTTGAATCCCGCACACTTAGGGGCTTCCTTTAACTTACAAATTTAAGACGAAAATACGAAATCTAAGTACATTTTTCCACTTAAATTTTTTTTCTAATTTGAAAAGTCACAGAACGGTATCTTTTCTGCCATGTTACTAGATACTACAGATATAATTATAAGCAGTATACCCTCTGCTCCAACTATCTCTATTATATAAATATTTTTTACTAAAAATGTAAAAAATTGCATTTTTTATGAAGTTTTTCGAATTATCTACTCAAAAACCCTATCCAAAAACTTTGGCGAATTACACGAAATATTTTGGTTAATATTTTAGTAGTGAGTGCAAACACAATGTGCAATATTTTTCTGTGTAAAGCGTTAAAAATTTTTCAACATTATGCACATTTTGCATAATTGAATTTCTTGTGTAAAATATGCGTGTTGGCAACACTGTTTCCAGCACTCTCCTCTTTATAACAAGCGAGTGAGAACTTGCACATAAACCATTCTGCATTGAGTTTTTTGTTTGGTTTGAACATTTTGTTCAATAAAATGTCAGTATGCAAATACTGAACCATGGACCATGGACCTTGCCGTTGGTGGGGAGGCTTGCGTGCCTCAGCGATACAGATAGCCGTACCGTAGGTGCAACCACAACGGAGGGGTATCTGTTGAGAGGCCAGACAAACATGAGGTTCCTGAAGAGGGGCAGCAGCCTTTTCAGTAGCTGCAAGGGCAACAGTCTGGATGATTGACTAATTTGGCCTTGTAACAATAACCAAAACGGCCTTGCTGTGCTGGTACTGCGAACGGCTGAAAGCAAGGGGAAACTAAGGCTGTAATTTTTCCCGAGGGCATGCAGCTTTACTGTATGATTAAATGATGATGGCGTCCTCTTGGGTAAAATATTCCGGAGGTAAAATAGTCCCCCATTCGGATCTCCGGGCGGGGACTACTCAAGAGGATGTCGTTATCAGGAGAAAGAAAACTGGCGTTCTACGGATCGGAGTGTGGAATGTCAGATCCCTTAATCTGGCAGGTAGGTTAGAAAATTTAAAAAGGGAAATGGATAGGTTAAAGTTAGATATAGTGGGAATTAGTGAAGTTCGGTGGCAGGAGGAACAAGACTTCTGGTCAGGTGACTACAGGGTTATAAACACAAAGTCAAATAGGGGTAATGCAGGAGTAGGTTTAATAATGAATAGGAAAATAGGAATGCGGGTAAGCTACTACAAACAGCATAGTGAACGCATTATTGTGGCCAAGATAGATACGAAGCCCACACCTACTACAGTAGTACAAGTTTATATGCCAACTAGCTCTGCAGATGACGAAGAAATTGAAGAAATGTATGATGAAATAAAAGACATTATTCAGATAGTGAAGGAAGACGAAAATTTAATAGTCATGGGTGACTGGAATTCAAGTGTAGGAAAAGGGAGAGAAGGAAACATAGTAGGTGAATATGGATTGGGGCTAAGAAATGAAAGAGAAAGCCGCTTGGTAGAATTTTGCACAGAGCACAACTTAATCATAGCTAACACTTGGTTTAAGAATCATGATAGAAGGTTGTATACATGGAAGAACCCTGGAGATACTAAAAGGTATCAGATAGATTATATAATGGTAAGACAGAGATTTAGGAACCAGGTTTTAAATTGTAAGACATTTCCAGGGGCAGATGTGGACTCTGACCACAATGTATTCGTTATGACCTGTAGATTAAAACTGAAGAAACTGCAAAAAAGTGGGAATTTAAGGAGATGGGACCTGGATAAACTGAAAAAACCAGAGGTTGTACAGAGTTTCAGGGAGAGCATAAGGGAACAATTGACAGGAACGGGGGAAAGAAATACAATAGAAGAAGAATGGGTAGCTTTGAGGGATGAAATAATGAAGGCAGCAGAGGATCAAGTAGGTAAAAAGACGAGGGCTAGTAGAAATCCTTGGGTAACAGAAGAAATATTGAATTTAATTGATGAAAGGAGAAAATATAAAAATGCAGTAAATGAAGCAGGCAAAAAGGAATACAAACGTCTCAAAAACGAGATCGACAGGAAGTGCAAAATGGCTAAGCAGGGATGGCTAGAGGACAAATGTAAGGATGTAGAGGCTTATCTCACTAGGGGTAAGATAGATACTGCCTACAGGAAAATTAAAGAGACCTTTGGAGATAAGAGAACCACTTGTATGAACATCAAGAGTTCGGATGGAAACCCAGTTCTAAGCAAAGAAGGGAAAGCAGAAAGGTGGAAGGAATATATAGAGCGTCTATACAAGGGCGATGTACTTGAGGACAACATTATGGAAATGAAAGAGGATGTAGATGAAGATGAAATGGGAGATACGATACTGCGTGAAGAGTTTGACAGAGCACTGAAAGACCTGAGTCGAAACAAGGCCCCGGGAGTAGACAACATTCCATTAGAACTACTGACAGCCTTGGGAGAGTCAGTCCTGACAAAACTCTGCCATCTGGTGAGCAAGATGTATGAAACATGCGAAATATCCTCAGACTTCAAGAAGAATATAATAATACCAATCCCAAAGAAAGCAGGTGTTGACAGATGTTAAAACTACCGAACAATCAGTTTAATAAGCCACAGCTGCAAAATACTAACACGAATTCTTTACAGACGAATGGAAAAACTAGTAGAAGCCGACCTCGGGGAAGATCAGTTTGGATTCCGTAGAAATACTGGAACACGTGAGGCAATACTGACCTTACGACTTATCTTAGAAGAAAGATTAAGGAAAGGCAAACCTACGTTTCTAGCATTTGTAGAGTTAGAGAAAGCTTTTGACAATGTTGGTTGGAATACTCTCTTTCAAATTCTAAACGTGGCAGGGGTAAAATACAGGGAGCGAAAGGCTATTTACAATTTGTACAGAAACCAGATGGCAGTTATAAGAGTCGAGGGACATGAAAGGGAAGCAGTGGTTGGGAAGGGAGTAAGACAGGGTTGTAGCCTCTCCCCAGTGTTATTCAATCTGTATATTGAGCAAGCAGTAAAGGAAACAAAAGAAAAATTCGGCGTAGGTATTAAAATCCATGGAGAAGAAATAAAAACTTTGAGGTTCGCCGATGACATTGTAATTCTGTCAGAGACAGCGAAGGACTTGGAAGAGCAGTTGAACGGAATGGACAGTGTCTTGAAGGGAGGATATAAGATGAACATCAACAAAAGCAAAACGAGGATAATGGAATGTAGTCGAATTAAGTCGGGTGATGTTGAGGGTATTAGATTAGGAAATGAGACACTTAAAATAGTAAAGGAGTTTTGCTATTTGGGGAGCAAAATAACTGATGATGGTCGAAGTAGAGAGGATATAAACTGTAGACTGGCAATGGCAAGGAAAGCGTTTCTGAAGAAGAGAAATTTGTTAACTTCGAGTATAGATTTAAGTGTCAGGAAGTCATTTCTGAAAGTATTTGTATGGAGTGTAGCCATGTATGGAAGTGAAACATGGACGATAAATAGTTTGGACAAGAAGAGAATAGAAGCTTTCGAAATGTGGTGCTACAGAAGAATGCTGAAGATTAGATGGGTAGATCACATAAGTAATGAGGAAGTATTGAATAGGATTGGGGAGAAGAGAAGCTTGTGGCACAACTTGACCAGTAGAAGGGATCGGTTGGTAGGACATGTTCTGAGGCATCAAGGGATCACCAGTTTAGTATTGGAGGGCAGTGTGGAGGGTAAAAATCGTAGGGGGAGACCAAGAGATGAATACACTAAGCAGATTCAGAAGGATGTAGGTTGCAGTAGGTACTGGGAGATGAAGAAGCTTGCACAGGATAGAGTAGCATGGAGAGCTGCATCAAGCCAGTCTCAGGACTGAAGACCACAACAACAACAACAATGCAAATGCAGTAGCGAAAGGGTGATGTGTGTGGACTATGAAGAAAGACTCGAGAAGGTGGTGTGTAAGAAACTTGAAAAACACTTCACAATTGTTGGAAATATGTCAGAGGTATTGCAGAAATATCTTGATCCTCAAGTAACAGCATTAGCATCACATCCATCGTGCAGGAATTTCTGCACTCACTACAAGAAGAAATTTAATGACAACCCATGTGAACAATCACCATCACCCAAATGTGAAACTGAAGAAGACAGTGCAGAGGTTTATATTTCTGTGTACGAACTAGTTGATGTGTTGAATGTTAACATTTCTCCTGTAGCCTCCTAGTGTCCTCCCCCCCCCCCCTTAAACGTCCAGGAAAGGTAAGAAGCACAGGTAGAAAACAGTATGTAAAAAGAAAAGTGGAAGAAATTGAAACAAGTTTTACACACGCAACTTCTTCAAAACTTTGTGAAGAGTGTAATATAGGTGCGCTTGGTGGCGAACCTGAAGACAGTGATATGTGCACGAAATGTGATGTGTGGTTACAAAACCTAAATGCTGCCATTTCAGCAGCCACCTGTACTGAGAAGGTACTGTTACTGACACTGATACCGGTAGCTACTCTGAGCAGCAGATACAGAAGTACATACACACTTACGTTATTTGATTTCAAAAGCTCGCAAAATAAAGAATGAGAAAGGTATTTGGGAATGCCCAGAGATCTTATGCGGCCATCTGTTGCAAGATGATACACGTACTGTTGCTCTGAAATATTACTTAAGTGATGACAAAGATTACAGAAGACAAAGTCCTGACAAGGCTGATGTTATCTCTGTTAGTGAAAATGGTGACAAAGTGAAGTAAGTAAAAAGATATATGACAAGATCAATAAGAGAAGTGTATCTCCTAATGAAGAAGGATAACTCGAATTTAAAAACTGGTCTCACAAAATTGCACTCATTATGACCAAAATGGCTAAAAGGCCAGATAGTAATGGAAGTATGTACATGTATATACTGCACTAATGTGAAACTTGTTTGTTTCGACATAAGCAGTGTCACAGGAATGAAGTACACAGAGGTGGACCTGATGCATTTGTGTATATGTCAAGAGCTGCTAGACAAATGTTGGCTGCAGGAATGTGTAATGTGTCCTGGTGCTGAAGTGATGACTTTTGAAGCGTTTCACCTTCAGGATTCTGACAACGACGTAACTTTTGCGTCATGGGAGGGAGGTGAGTTGGTGAAGAAGACAGTAGAGCCAGAAAAGTTTGTTACAGGGGTTAGGCATTGGATCATGAAAGGAATAGCTCACCATCATATCCAGAGGATTCAGAGACAGGTCATAGCAGAAGTAAAATCAGCCACATCTCAGGATACTAACACATTAGTTCTTCATTTCGACTTGGCTATCAACTGGTCTGTTGCTTTGCAGGACTAAATTCAAAGTTACCACTGGCACACATCACAGGAATCAATATTCACGTTTTGCTCACTTCCTTGGGACATCACACTGTTCTGCTATTGTCAGTGATGATCTCATTCATGACAGTACTCATACATGCTACACTGTCAGCATGGTAATTGATGACATAGCATCTAGAGGCCATGCAGTTCCTAAATATGTGTATGTGACTGACTGTGCAGCATCTCATTTTAAAAACCGCTTACAGCTTTATGAGCTTGGTCAATACTGTAACATGCGAATTGAGACAAAAAGTGGATATTTTCAGCTACTTGTCATGGGAAAAGCGCATTTGATGGGGTAGGAGGTCTCTGTAAACATCTTGCAATAAGATCTTGCTATAAGAATTGATATTGCATTTGTACACACCATTTAACTTTAGCAACAACCATGAAACTCTTAACTTTAAATGAAAGTACATTAAGGAAATTCTGTTTAAAAAAGAGAGAAGAGTGGTCTGCTATGAAGACTGTGGTAGGAATTCAGTCGGGTCACTTAGATCTCCAGAAGGCTTTCGACACCATTCCTCACAAGCGTCTTCTAACAAAACTGCCTGCCTATGGAATATCGTCTCAGTTGTGCGACTGGATTCGTGATTTCCTGTCAGAAAGGTCAGATTTCGTAGTAATAGACGGAAAGTCATCGAGTGAAATAGAAGTAGTATCCAGCGTTCCCCAAGGAAGTGTTATAGGTCCTCTATTGTTCCTGATCTATGTTAACGACATAGGAGACAATCTCAGTGGCTGTCATAGATTGTTTGCAGATGATGCTGTCATTTACCGTCTTGTAAAGTCATCAGATGACAAAAACTAATTGGTAAATGATTTTGATAATATATCTGTGTGGTGCGAACAGTGGCAATTGATCCTGAATAAAGAAAAGTGTGGCGTTATTCACATGAGTACTAAAAGAAATCCACTAAATTTCGATTATGCAGTGAGTCACACAAATCTGAAGGCTGTAAATTCAACTAAATACTTGGGATTACAATTACAAATAACCTAAATTGGAACTATCACGTAGACAATGTTGTGGGTAGAGCAAACTAGAGACTGTGATTCACTGGTAGAACGTTTAGAAGGTGTCAAAGGGTCTACTAAAGAGACTGCTTACACCACGCTTGTCCGCCCTATTCTGGAGTATTGCTGTGTGGTGTGGGACCCACATGAGGTGGGACCGACGGATGACATCGAAAAAGTACAAAGAAGGGCAGCTCGTTTTGTATTATCGCGAAATAGGGGGGATAGTGCAATAGCCGTGATACCTGAATTGGAGTTGCAATCATTAAAACAAAGTCGTTTTTCGTTGTGATGGGAACTTCTCATAACACTTCAATCATCAGTTTTCTCCTCCGATTGCGAAAACGTTCTGCTGTCACCCACCTACACAGGGAGAAATGATCATCATGATAAAATAAGAGAAATTATGGCTCTCAAGAAAAATTTAAGTGCTCGTTTTTCCCATGCACTGTTCGAGAGTGAACGGTAGACAGACAGCTTGAAAGTGTTTCATTGAACCCTCTGCCAGGCACAGATGTAGATGTAGATTGGGTTGCATCCTGGAGTGGCACATACATTGCAAGAACGGTTCTCCACAAATTGCAGCCTGTTACTGTGTGTGAAATGCTGAGACCACAGTGTATGTTAGAAGATTTTGTAGTTTGCAGCTTCATTTCTTGTGTGTATAACAATCAATGGTGGGTGGGTCAGATAATAAGTGTCTCTTATGAGCTGCAAGATATAACTGTCTCCTTTATGAAACATCATGGTCCTGCTAATGCTTTCAAATGGCCATCATCAAAAAATCAGTGTCCATTTGCCACTTCTCAAGCACTGCCCTTGTTGGATCATTCTTGTCCATGTGCAAATTCAGCTTGGCTATACAAGTTCAAGATGAAGATGAAAAAAACAAATGAACTCTTTTCAACAGTGCAGTGTTGATTGTTACATTGTAGGCAATTTTAGCTGATGGAAAGTTATGATGCAGTAAAATCATGACAGAAGACAATAATAAGTTTTAAATTACATCATAAAAAGAAAAAGAGTATAAATTTTCTGTATCTCGTTTTTCTTACAAAATGCTTTCGAAAAGAAATTATGAATTGTTTTCCCACTCACCTATAATGTTGTGAAGTCATTATTTTGATTCAGAAATACCAGTTTTGCATTACATTTACTCACAATCGGCGATCAATTTAAATATGTGTCCATGATTCTTTGAACTTGAGAGTCTACCTAAAAAATTTCTCACATTTTGTTCAGACAACTCTGATTTTATATTCTCTAAGTACAATGAACAGCTAACGTACCATGAAATTTTTAAAATGTTTAGGATGGGGGTTTTGGAGAAAATAATTTCTAAATAACCAAAAAATTTCAGATTCTTTCATCTTTATGTTGAAATATTTTGACAGTTTAAGAATTTCATGATTAATGTCATAGCTGACAGCTAGCAGTCCTTCCCCTTTGTCATTTCTCAAGACAGTTAACATTCTGTTACTGTTCATATTTCCAAAACAAAATTTTGAACTTTTCAAAAAGTTACCAAATTTCATAGTTTATTTTTCCAAAATAATGATAAAAATCTCAGGAGTGTGTTTTTATTAATCATATCTTATAGTATTGGGAACAAAGTATTCATTGAAAATAAATTCAGATCTCTGTCAGTTTTGGTTCTTTATTACAATTATTCGATTTTCCCTTTCGTTGCAACAATTTCAAAAATACTCTCATTTAGAGAGGTCTGTAGAGTTTTAACAAATCTTCAGAAAATCAAAATATTGTAGGTTTGGAGAGGTATCGTGTGGAACTTCAAGATATATTTTTTTCCAGCACACTTTGAAATACTGACATGACACATTCACTCTTGACCTATATGATTTGTGATGAAATAGCACGCCATCAATTCATTTTAGCGTAACTTTTATTGAGCATTTTGTTCTAACAATTATGACACTTGCTCCATCAAAACGGCTATACACTATTACAAGCTGACCTTCAAACTGGCATTTTTGTACAATTTACCACTAACTTAATTTTATGCTGAAAATTCGTAGTTCAAACAGAGCAACATTTACCAAAAAAGAAAAATACAACTTACAATGTATGAAACTAGATTCAACTACTTCTTTTGCCTGATCATCACCCAGTAACACTCATTACACTCATGTGCTGAATGACCATACACTCGACAAGTAGAACAAGTTAGTGGTGTGAACTCAACACATGGTTCACTACGGCCCACTAAATTACGAATAGTACATCTCACAGGTAGCAAATATGTCTCTTCGCAATTTCCATGAAATCCTGATAAATTAACAGGTTCCATAGGTTTTGTAAAAGATACTTTGAACATAGCATGCCATCAGTATGCCTAAACACCGCCATGTCACAACCAAATAAAAGAAAAAGTGTTTGTCCTTACTGCATTGTGGCTACTGCTGCGTGACTGGCGAAGACGCAGATTACTGTCTCTGAATTCCAGGTTGAAGTGGAACACTTCCGATGTCAAATCCTCTGATGGCGGCGTTGGAGTGCAAGCTCCTGACACAAGCTTACGGAAAGCTGAGTGGAGAAGTCAGGATAGTTTTTGGAAACCTGTGAAGTTTCAACTTGGATTCTAGCTGGCTTCTGCCAAGTCAGCTCAGCGTCTGCACGCCCAGGAGGTGTTGTCAGCAACTGTGGCAGGCTGGGAGCTGCCACCAAGCAGGGTGCAGCTGCTCATGTTGGCTACAGAGTGTACTCAATCCCACTCTGAATTCGTTGATGACGCTTGGTAACGCATTCACGATGTTCCTAGTGTTGGTAGTCGTGATGTCAGTTGAACTCCATAACCCTGATAGGTTTCAGAACCCTAAGGCACCTAAAAACAGAAACATTAACCCCAAGACATCCATGTTGAAGTCAGGTATTAGTAGCATTCTGCAATGTGGTGTTGTCAGAAGACAATCAGTTTCTCCATCAGTAGATGGTAGTCAACAAAAAATGGTTCAAATGGCTCTGAGCACTATGGGACTTAACTTCTGAGGTCATCAGTCGGTAGTCAACAACCAGCATGAAGTTCATCCCGTGAAGTACATCCTTCCCCACTTGTGACGTAATGGCTCTAACATGATTCTGCCTCTGTCTCTGGCTTGACTTGCATTTGCCTGAGGTAATACGAGTGAGTTTTAATAACATTTATTCTAAATTCTACCTCTTGCTATTCTGTACTGTAACACATCCTTCTTCTTTAAAAAAATCGTCCTGAATTTTCCTTTTCTTGCACTTATTACCGATTGGTATATACCTGAAGATTTGGTACATATGATATCCGTAACTGAGAAGCATGATAATTAATTTAGAGAGATCCGCTTCAGTTGTACTAATATCTATTCGAACCATGACTAGTTTCGAGATTTTAAAATCCCATCTTCAGGTACATGAAATTATAGTATTTGGGAATACATAAGATGTGGTTGGGCTAGTAAGTGCAAGAGTTCCAATCATTGTATGTTGGTGGAAACTGTCCACCACTGGGCAGTCGCCTGGTAGAAATGATAACTACTTCTGTTTGGAGGGCCACATCAGATCTCTGGAAGAGCGGTGTACTGATTTGTACAATATTGGTGCCTGCACCACACCATGCTTCCAGACCCCTGGCATGAACCACCACACAGTAGTGGTTGACCCTTCTACACCTTGCAGCTGCCCAGCAGTGGACAGTTTCTGCCAACATACAGTGCTTGAATCTCTTGCACTGACTGGCCTGATCACGCGTTACAGACACTACACTTTCATTCACCTGAAGACGGGATTTTAAAATCTCAAAACCAGTCGTGGTTTACATAAATATTAGTACAATTGAAACATATCTCTCTTAAAATTGTCATTAGTCTATACCTGGCTTATATTTTTAAAAAATATTACTCTATAACTGTTTTCTGGGTTGCTTCTCAATGTAAGTCTTGAAACTCAATTAGCTTAATTAATCTACTTTGCCATTCTGTCCTGATTGAATGCACACGTTTCACTTTCCACTTACATTACTTATTGGTAGTTAGTATCCATTCCACAGGTTTGTGATGGATGGTGGCCTCCTTTGAATGAGATATCTTACACTTTATGCAAAAGTAAGTTACACAAATAAACACTAGAATCTAAGACTGTGCTTGTCGTTGATACACTGAAAATAATTGTGTTTTGTCTGTGGTTCTCGTGATGCTGTATCTCACGTTGCACTATTTGACCGACTGAAATTGGTCATTTTCTGAAGGTAGCAACTTGTGTAGGGATTGCCGCAAAGTGGGATCTAAGGTATCGTTAACAAAAGTTAGGTTTTGTTAAGGTGATATGTGTGTTTGTTCCTCAGGCCACTACAACATTGGCCAGAACATGTTAATCGTTGTTGTGATTGTGATTGTAGCTTAAAGGTGAAATTGTGTTCTTGCTACTTCACATCTAGTTCCACAAATAACAGCCTACTGCCCTCCGATTATAGTTTCATTATCCTGGTTGGTTTACCATTTATATAACAAGAGATAATTTCTGTTTCAGGTGTAAATAAGGAGTAAATCCAGTGATTCCAATTTTCTGGAAGTTTGCTGAGCAGCTAAAATTTTTTTGTCACACCCTACTGCTTCCATTTTCCCTAAGAATGATTTAATTTAGCGTGACTGATTGTTCGTTTGTATCACCTTTATTGGATAAATAATAGTATTTTCTCTAATACTGTCTTTTAAATCTGTTACAGAATCAATGACCTGAGCATCTCTCTGTTTATGAACTAATAATACTTCACGTGTTTTCTAATGTTACTCCATGTGCAGTTCTGGCTAAAATACTTCTCATTATGAGAGATTCATCATAGACTGAGAGTAAAATAGTTTTGCAGTGGAATACTTATCTTTGAACTGTCGAATTTTCTCCACCAATAAAATCCATTAGGGGATGTATATTGCAGAATTGCCTGGATTTTGGATGTGATGAAAACTTATGTGTTAAAATAACATTTTCCAACACACTGCTAAAAACTTTTGACAGCTAAGGTATTTTTCATAAGCGTTTTCAAAGATGTTCATACATGAACTGTTTTCTACCAACATGATGACAAAACGACAACACTTACAGACTTTGCATCATTACATTGGCCAAACTGCAATAGACTCCAAGTGCTTTGCACCACTCAGTATATACCATATCTTAACACTGTATGTTCTTTGGTCTATTGTCAAAAACAATTAGATTTACTGATGTATAATGAGGTGTCAATAATTCACAACAAAGTGTTAGTACTGTTTTAAATACAACAAATGATAATTCATTCTGAATCATTTCTAAATATTGTTTTTTTTTTTACTTTTCTCTAGAAATTTGGTTATGGAGTTACAATTACAATACTTATTATAAAATCAGTAATTAAATGTAGATTTCATGCTGGATTTTATTCCTGACATTAACTGAGGTACAGTACAAAATGCAAAACGGAATTTCAGGTTTAAGTTCTGTATGACAATTTTGCAGTATCAAAATGACTGAAAATCAATAGTGTTTACATCAGAATGTTCGAGAATCGTTACTGAAAAGGCTAATTACAACTGGTTTATTGACATGACACATAAACTGCACGAATCACATTAAATTCATCAGATGATTGATAAATGTTCCAAAAGCCTGTTTTTAGATAAGCTGAATTTACTAATTTTGCTAATTAATTATTGATTTAATTACAACATTGATATTTGTCCTAACGTTTCTATGGGAATGAAATTATGCAATCATGAGACTGAAATCACAATTTTTTCTGAAATTTACGAGAGTATGTTAATTCACATCACACTTTCTAACTTATTTTAACTTTCTGTCAATTAGAGTTAAATGATGTGAAATAATGTTAACGATGTTGATTCGGTATATAAGTGAACCAAACAGTTTAATTTGCTTACAGAAATTAAGAAATTCCATACTTTCTAACTTTTGTCCATTACATATTGTGGATTGGATAATATGAATCTACAAAACATTCATTAAATTGTACTTCAATATGCAACATGGCTTGCTCAGTATCCACTTTTACATCAGATATACACTGAAATGAAGCTGCATTCTTACTGGTTATAGTCGCGACATGGAGTGCGTCTGGAAAGCCTCTTTCTGTGTTCTGTAATGCTATCAAAATGTGCTGTGGATTCAATTAGCGTTGCACTCAGTTGTCCATGAGTAGCATGATAGACTGCTTCATGAAAAGATTCCACTTCACTGCATGCATTGTCTCATCTGTTTCATAAGGTTCATAGCAATGTGGCTGTTACCACTTTCTCACCTAGTTTGTATCTTCTCTAGACTATTACTTAAGACATTCCTTGTGTTTTGCACATATTGTTCTAATTCTACAGTTAAATTCCATACTGTAATAGTAATGCTGAATATTCCTTGCTTCACGTTTCCTATGCATATTGTATGCCAATCTACTTTTGTTCTTGTATCTTTCACTAACTCTTGAACATTTCCACGTGTGCTGCTTAGATGTTTTTGATATCTTCATTATCTGCTGTTCCCTCCTGCATCTAATCAACCTCGTTTTTTAATTATTTGTGTTCTTGGTTACGTCTGTTAACTGTTGCAACTGAGTCCTCAGTTTTAATTACTAATAGTCATTCCACATATCTCCCAATATTCCTTCTTTCTCTGGTTCTTGTTATGTGAACCTATCCTATAGTTATCAGTAAAATCTTCTGGGCTAAGTTGCCGTGGTCGATCTGTAGAACTTCTTCTCCCTGACGTTTCGTTCTCAACTGCGGAGAACATCTTCCGAGGTGAGTCGACGACTGGCTGCTAGGAGCTGGGGCCGCCGCTTATATAGAGATCGTAGGGGGCGCCACCACACGTCACATGGCGTCGATGTGCAGCTATCTCTGGCTATCGTCTGTTCTCTCGATTGCAGGCAATCGATTGTCACGTGATTGATGTAACGTCGACCGCCATATCTTATCCAATTTTAATCCTTCTTCTTTACGATTAAAATTGTATTGATGTTTGTGGATTTCAATTGCCTCTCTATACATACGTGTATAATAGTGCGACGTCCTCGCTAGCACGCTTGTTTCACCAAATTTTATGTCGTGATCTCCATCCTTAAAAACATGTTCCGCTACTGCCGATTTGTCGATATGTCCCAAGCGACAGTTTCTTTTGTGCTCCGTCAACCGTGTATTGATGCTTCTTTTGGTAGTTCCTATGTAAACCCTGCCGCAACTACACGGAATTTTATATACCCCTGGGGTGGCTAGGGGGTGACGAGCATCTTTTGTTGATCTTAGGCATTCACTAATTTTCTTAGTAGGCCTAAAAATGGTCTCTACCTGAAACTTGGCTAGTACTTTTCCAATGCGATCCGTGATATTATGGATGAACGGAAGAAATACTTTTCCAGCTGATGGTTGTTGCTGTCTCCCATTTTTAGGCATTTTTCTATTTGGGTGAAGTGCTCGATTAATCTCGTTTTTTGTATAACCATTTTTCGCAAAGGCCATTCGTAAATGATTTAGTTCTTCTTGTAAGTAGCCTGGTTCACAAATATTATTGGCCCTATCCACTAGTGTTTTTATGACCCCCCTCTTTTGCCTAGGGTGGTGGTTTGAGTTCTTATGGAGGTAGCGATCGGTATGTGTACCTTTCCTGTAGACCTTATGGCCTAAGGTCCCATCCGCCCGTTTGATAACTGATACATCCAAGAAGTTAAGTTGTCCATTCTTCAGGGTCCGATGAAGCATGCATCGCCGGCAGGGCACCTCTAGTCGCTGCACCGCCACTGCCGCCGCTGCCGCCGCCACTGCTGCCTGCCCCGATGCCGCCGCCTCCGCCCCAGCTTTGCTGTGGCGTCCATGAGCAATTCTCACTCCGGCAACTGGCTCAAGGATGTGTCAACAGGCACAATAGTAGCCAGTGTGTTCACAATAGCCTGATGCCACAACGTCTCTTCCACCACGTCCTCACCCAAACCGATGACCTCGCTAGGTATGGCAGACACCCCTCACCACCTCACCGCAACGACCTTCAGCAGCAGGGTGGATGCAGTCATCGTCTAGTTATAGTATTAGTAATGATGGTGATCCTGTGGCTAGTGGCAGTTCCCTCTCCTTTCCTTTTGGTGAAGGACATAAAGTCAGTGACACTATAATGCAGTCAGAATACTTGGTGTTTGTGGACGCCTTTGAGGAGCTTACTTCACCCACTAGAATCGAGAATCAAGCAGAAGGGTAGCGCCACCGCTGTAGGGTTTTTCAGAGTGTGCCTGCTGTTGTGGAAACGGAGCTCCTCAAGGTTCTTAATGATCCTCAGCACCCCGCCATTAAATGCAAATGGTTCAAATGGCTCTGAGCACTATGGGACTTAACATCTGAGGTCATCAGTCCCCTAGAACTTAGAACTACTTAAACCTAACTAACCTAACGACAACACACACATCCATGCCCGAGGCAGGATTCGAACCTGCGACCGTAGCGGTCGAGCGTTTCCAGACTGAAGCGCCTAGAACCGCTCGGCCACACCGGCTGGCCATTAAATGCAGCACTGTGCTGTGCATCGAACTGTCACACCCCTGTGTTCATGCCCCTGGCGTTGAAGAGATAAGTATTCTTTATCTTTGAGGTTATAATGGCGTGATAAGGCGGAGAACATAAATCGACGAGTGGTTTCTCGAGTCCACCTTGAGTGCTGAAATGGACCGGTTTTTGAGATAGAAGTTAGAGGGTCAGCTGAAGCACACATCCGAATGCTACACTTGGACATCCATACACATGTCTACAATATGGTAAATCGAGGGTTAAGTTATATCAAACTTGCTAAAGATGTAGCAGCCCATCATGCATGCATGAATGTGAAAAATGAAAAGGATCAGGCTTTTCTTGCATGATCCATCCTGCCTTGTGAAAGAAATTATGATGTACGTCCTGAGCATCCAACTCAGTACATAGATACCTTGATATTCATAGGTGTTATAGCTTAGACATTATCAAGTTGCCCTTTATACTCTGGGACATTCCTAAATTTGAGGCTTAGAATATTGGTACATCGATTCATGTTTACGGCCTGGAGAAACGGAAGTCAGATGAACAGAAAGAGCATATTGTTGTCAGACTTTACTTGTAGATGTTTTCGAGAAATTCTGGAGTCTATGCGTCTATGCGAGATACTCTCTGGATCCCACCTTTCATTTCACAGCACCTGTGTTACTTTGCGACCCAATGCTCAAGAGAATAAAGTGCTGCATCAAAGATCTGACTGATCATGATGTGGATCTTTTCTTTGTGTGAGGGTTCCATGGCGTACTTTGCCAATGTTTCCACAGCCATAACAAGGCAAATAACCCACAGGTGGGTGACAGGTTCAACGCATCCTTGATTCGAGTTGCATCACGTGTTTGAATGTGAATAACTTATACTAGCACGCCATGCAACAATCACCACCGATTGGTGACTTTCAGTGGGTGCCCCAAAACGAATACAAGGTATTAGGTGGAAAATTCAAGGGTATGGCGGCCGATTATGATATGTTTATGTGACTGAGGCAGAGCTCACATACCTGATTAGTTTGCATGACACACATCCTGATTTGCCACTGTGTCCAGAGCAACTAGTTCCTCACGGAGGCTTCACTCCAAAACTGATGACAACACTGCGAAATAAGTGAAGATAATTTATTCATTATGTAATCTCCACCATTGTCTCAGATTGGAGATGAGGCTGGTTAGAACCACATGGACTATCTCCTTCAAGCAGTCCCCCTGGTGGAATGAGTCTGTTGGTTTGACTACTTGAGCTTCGCCGACACATGACTTCGAGAAAGATCTTTACAAACTAATGAATAATACAATTTTTGGCAAAGAAGTGGAGAACTTGAGGTAAGGGGCTGAAATTTGATTAGAACCACATGGGAGATAGAGAATGAGACTGGGTATAAATGCTGCAGAATAGTATGATCTTTTTATCATAGTGTAGGTAATTTTTTGTGCACATGTGTGTGTATGGTGTAAATATGTAATTATATATGCACACCATGTGTGTACTGTGCATACCCACATAAATATATTTGCACACTATGCCTCCTAGTAAAAAATGTACATCAATATGGACACTCACAACGTATGTGCTGATGAAAAAATTATATAATTGATAAAAATGTACCCTCCACATTAGAGGAAAAATAAATGTACATCTTGTAAGCTGCATATCGTGTGTGTGCAACATGTACATTTATAAACAGAATACTTTTTAAGTTTCACCTGCCACTGGCCATCCAATTCAGAATAGTTTTTAAGTGTACATAGTTCAAAGTCTATCAATATTGTTGTTGTATAACAGTGATGTAACTTCTACTATTCAGACTGCTCTAATTAAGAATAAAAGTATCTCCACATTAACTTTTAGCATAGATTTATATATCTCAAAATTGTCAATATTACAACCAGCATATTTTCTCTTGTTATTGTGTGAAGAAAGGTATGTCTGTATCATTAGTAGTAGTAGTAGTAGTAGTAGTAGCAGCAGTTTTATTCATCCATAGGTCTCTTTTTACAAGGATATAGGACATATCAAAGTATTTACAAATTTAGATCAATTTAAATTTCGTATACACATACAGGGTGTTTCAAAAATGACCGGTATATTTGAAACGGCAATAAAAACTCAACGAGCAGCGATAGAAATACACCGTTTGTTGCAATATGCTTGGGACAACAGTACATTTTCAGGCAGACAAACTTTCGAAATTACAGTAGTTACAATTTTCAACAACAGATGGCGCTGCAAGTGATGTGAAAGATATAGAAGACAACGCAGTCTGTGGGTGCGCCATTCTGTACGTCATCTTTCTGCTGTAAGCATGTGCTGTTCACAACGTGCAAGTGTGCTGTAGACAACATGGTTTATTCCTTAGAACAGAGGATTTTTCTGGTGTTGGAATTCCACCACCTAGAACACAGTGTTGTTGCAACAAGACGAAGTTTTCAACGGAGGTTTAATGTAACCAAAGGACCGAAAAGCGATACAACAAAGGATATGTTTGAAAAATTTCAACGGACTGGGAACGTGACGGATGAATGTGCTGGAAAGGTAGGGCGACCGCATACGGCAACCACAGAGGGCAACGCGCAGCTAGTGCAGCAGGTGATCCAACAGCGGCCTTGGGTTTCCGTTCGCCGTGTTGCAGCTGCGGTCCAAATGATGCCAACGTCCACGTATCGTCTCATGCGCCAGAGTTTACACCTCTATCCATACAAAATTCAAACACGGCAACCCCTCAGCGCCGCTACCATTGCTGCACGAGAGACATTCGCTAACGATATAGTGCACAGGATTGATGACGGCGATATGCATGTGGGCAGCATTTGGTTTACTGACGAAGCTTATTTTTACCTGGACGGCTTCGTCAATAAACAGAACTGGTGCATATAGGGAACGGAAAAGCCCCATGTTGCAGTCCCATCGTCCCTGGATCCTCAAAAAGTACTGGTCTGGGCCGCCATTTCTTCCAAAGGAATCATTGGCCCATTTTTCAGATCTGAAACGATTACTGCATCACGCTATCTGGACATTCTTCGTGAATTTGTGGCGGTACAAACTGCCTTAGATGACACTGTGAACGCCTCGTGGTTTATGCAAGATGGTGCCCGGCCACATCGCACGGCCGACGTCTTTAATTTCCTGAATGAATATTTCGATGATCGTGTGATTGCTTTGGGCTATCCGAAACATACAGGAGGCGGCGTGAATTGGCCTCCCTATTCGCCAGACATGAACCCCTGTGACTTCTTTCTGTGGGGACACTTGAAAGACCAGGTGTACCGCCAGAATCCAGAAACAATTGAACAGCTGAAGCAGTACATCTCATCTGCATGTGAAGCCATTCCACTAGACACATTGTCAAAGGTTTCGGGTAATTTCATTCAGAGACTACGCCATATTATTGCTACGCATGGTGGATATGTGGAAAATATCGTACTATAGAGTTTCCCAGACCGCAGCGCCATCTGTTGTTGAAAATTGTAACTACTGTAATTTCGAAAGTTTGTCTGCCTGAAAATGTACTGTTGTCCCAAGCATATTGCAACAAACGGTGTATTTCTATCGCTGCTCGTTTAGTTTTTATTGCCGTATCAAATATACCAGTCATTTTTGAAACACCCTGTATATTTACAGACTTCTAGTTAGAGCCAATCATTAGATTTACTCCTGGCATACAATATTTTTTTTATAAATAACTTATTAACTAATGTAATGCCACACTGTTCACTCATATCTCACTATCAGTCACTGCACACACTATACACACAATGTTTCATAACACTTCACTCACTACACACACACACACACACACACACACACACACACACACACACTGGTGATCTCTGGGCCATTGTGTACTGCAACTTCCCATTTGCTATCCTGAAAAACTGAGTCAGCATCCTTCCATAATGAGTAAGATGATGTTGAGCTGAGAAAGAGGAAGAAGTGTTAGTATTGTGCTATGCATAGCTCGAGGGTAAGTATTCCAGAAAGGAAAAAAGAAGGAAAAAACATAAAGTGAAGGTGTCAAGTGGAATGTTGAATATTTTATAATCATTATTATTATTATTTATTTGTATAACTTTTTTATCAAACCTGTACTCTGTTTCAACTAAGTAATCCTTCAATGTATAAAATGTTTTGAATAACAGGTACTTTTTAGCTGCCTTTTTCAATAATTGTATTTTTGCAGTTTCTTTAATCTCTTTTGGCAATTTATTGTACAGTTTTATTCCTTGGTAGAAAATGCTGTTTTTAGTTTTATGTTTATTTCTTCTTGGTAAATGTAAGTCGAGTCTATCTCTTGTTGCATGGTCATGGACAGAGCTGTTTGTGCAGTAATTACCAATGTTATTTTTGATGTTTATAAGTGACTGGTAAATGTATTCACATGGAGCAGTTAAAATCCCCAGTGTTTTGAATAGATCTTTACAATGAGCTCAACTAGTATTTTTGGTTATTATTCTTATGGCTATTTTCTGGAGTTTGAAAATTGTGTTCAAATTTTGTGCACTTGTTCCCCAGAAAAGAATGCCATAGCTAAGAATTGAGTGTACATATGAATAACATGTAACTAGACACTGAATGTTACACACTGACGATAGGATTCTAAGAGTATAGCATGCTAATGACATTCTGTTTGCAAGTACCTTTGTGTTCACGCCACTTCAACTGAAAATCAATATTCTTTCCTAGAAATTTTACATTTGTTACACAGTCTATAGAGGTGCCATGTACATTTCATTTAACATTGCCATTTTTCCTCTTCAAACTGAAATTCATGACATTAGTTTTCTTTATTTTCAATGTCACTTTAGTACTCATTGATCAATCATAAACTTCCTTTAGAGTTTCATTTGTTTTCTCGGCAAGGAGCTCTCTTGTTTTCTCAGTGACTATAACATTGATGTTATCAGCGAAGAGAATTTTTTCACCATGAGTGACACTACCGGGAAAGTCATTGATGTATATCTGGAACAGTATTGGTCCTAATAAGCTACCTTTGCAGAACCCCTATATTAATGTATTTTGATTCTGATAAGTGTTTTCCTAAATGTTTGGATCTATTTCAAGTATGTGTTATCTCTACTCTTTGTACCCTATCTGTAAGGTATGATCGAAACCAGTCATTAGCTACACCTCTTATTCCTAGTGCTTCTAATTTACGTAATAGAATCTAGTGGTCGACTATATCAAATGCCTTAGAAAGATCCAAAAATATGCCTGTGACACACTCATCTTTATCAAGAGCATCAAGTACAACTATTGTGAATTCTACTATGGCTGACTCCGTATTTTTGCCACTTGGGAATATGCTTAAAAGGTTGTATTTATTCAGGTAATTCATTAATCTGTCTTTCATAATCGCTTCTATTAATTTTGAGAATGGTGACAGCTGGGAAATGGGCCAGTAATTTTCTGTGTTTTCTGCATTACCTTTCTTCAGCAAAGGTACAGTTCTTGCCTGTTATAACTGCTGTTATAACTGCTCTGGAAATGCCCCTGATGTGAAGGATTCATTTATTATATTTAGTAAGGGGCCTTGTATAATCCCTATGCATTGTTTCAGTACACACACTGATACTTCATCTAAGCCTATTAACTTTTTATTTTTTAGTTTCTGAACAGTTTTATTGACTTCATTCTCTGTGACTGGAAGTAACACCATATTTAGTGCAACAGTATTTACAGTTGTTATATTTGATTTGAGGAATTTTTGCTGTAACTTCACTGCAATACTTGACAAACGCTCGTTTACATGGTTTGCTAAGTGTTGTTGACCATTTATTACCTTATCCTTCTCCTATAGCAGTATGTTATTCTGCATTTGTTTGCCTCTCCCTATTTCCTTTCTTATAGCATTCCAGATTGCTTTGCTTTTATTCTGTGCCTTATATATTATTTTGTCATTGAATGACGTTTTTGCAGCAATCAGCATCTTCCTATAGATATATTTGTATCTATGATAGAAATTTAAAAATTCTGGATCATTATGAATCTTTTTCATGGAACTGAGGTGTTTAAGTGTTTGGGAGGACTTCTTAATACCTGCTGTTAACAATCTGTTTTTGTGAGATGTTGATACAGACATGCATACTTTTAGAAATGCCTTTTCAAAGTTCAATTTAAACAATGTGGAGAATTTAGAGAATTTCATATTCACATTCGTTTCTTTATACACTTCATACCAGCTTTGTTTTTCTAGTTCTTTTGAAAAATCTTTTATTTTGATTTCTGATAGGTGTCGTTTGTAGGCTTGAAGTTTAGGGAATGATTCGATGCCTGATTTTACTGTTGTTATTTGACAAAGATGGTCTGATAGTTCGAGATCTTTTACAGCTATATCTCATTTTCCCCTGTCCATATTTGTGGCCACATGGTCAATTACTGATGAAGTCGTTGTAGTAACCCTTGTTGCACTATTGATCAATAGGAACATGCCAAAACTTTGAAGGATGTTTATGAAGGTGCTGCTGGATTCATTTATGATGTTAGTGTTGATGTTAATGTCCCCCCACACAGAATTATGTTGACCTTTGTACTTGAGACTTTCTCCAGATCTTCTGCTAACTTATTGAAAAAAGTGTCCACACTACCACTGGGAGACCTAGACACACACAAAATGATTAATTTCTTGGTGATATCAAGATCTAGTAATTTAATAGCTAATATTTCAAAGTGTTTGTCTTCACTTACTGTACTGAGGTCAGGTCTTGATTTGAACTGTGTTCCTTTTCTGATATAAATGCACGATCCTCCACGCCTTGAAGTAGTTCTGCAGTAAGAGTTTGCCTTTTCATACAATCATAATACTATATGTTGGGTTTCTGTGTCTCTACACCAATTCTTAGTAATATGAGCTACTGTGCAGTTCAAAGATCAGAGCTCAACTTCTAATAGTTGCATTTTATTTTTTATTGATTGCATATTTTGATGGCTTGTTAAGTCTGGGAAATGCCCCATATTACTCTTTCCAATGGTTTGTTTTTCTTTGTGGCATTTGGTATAGGTGATATTTGAGGTGTTAAAATATGTCTTGTGAATGATTGTTTCAGTATTTTTTAAAGTGCTGGAGATACTCTATATGCAGGGTAACCTGTTGTCTGGATTTATCCTAAAAAAGACCTACTTTTCGTGCCTATGACAACAGGTATTTGACCATGTGAGGTACAAGACCGCCCACTATACTTTCTTGAATCAGCTGTACCAATCGTCCCTTCCCAGTCCTGTTTAGGTGTAGACCATGCCTAGTGAAACCCCATCTGTTGATAGTCCTGATGGGCACCAGAGAAACATAAGTAAATTGGCTGTCCTCAGAGCCATCCCTATCCACACATTGATTTGCCTCACAACTCCATCAAGGTGTGATCGATCATGACGCCGGAACAGCTCAACAAAGAGTACATTGGTGCCATGAGTCAGGGAAGCTATCTTGTCCAGGGCACCACCTATGTCATATGCCCAATCCCTGTCCAAACTGTTTCCCACCCCACCCACTATCACTACATGGTCCTCTTACATAGAGACCCTAGGTCCTCTATCACATGACTTAGCATTGGATTTGGCTTGAAGATACTGGTGGCCTGGTATGGTACCCCTAAACTTTCCTGTAACTGAGGGTCTACACCTTGTGCATGGCTACTATTTCTACTTCTTAAGACTTTGTTCATTCCTAGGCTTCTTGGCCTCAGTTGAAGTGTGCTACACATTTCCTGCTCCTCATTCTACCTGAAGCTCTTCACTTAACTCTGGCATTGGTAGATACCTGTTTTTGGTGTTGATGATAAAACTGTCAGAGCGCGTTCTGCCAGTTCCCAACCACCTTCCTCCCCTATCTCCCTTGATCCTTATGAGTTCCTTCCTTGCTTCCTGCAACTGTGCCTGAAGGGCACAGATTTTCCTTTCCTGTTCCCCAATCAAATTTTTGCTACTGCAAACTCTGCAGTTCCAGGAGAGAGCCTATTCTGTTCTCCCAAAATTGTCCCCACTGCATTCCCCCCCCCCCCCCCCCTCTCCCAGTGAAAATACTTCCTACAAGATTGGCAACAAATCCCTCTACTCACTACCCTATAACAGCTCCCACATTTCTCACTCATGGTCAGTTTCAAAAGAATAATTAAGTTTAAAGAGTGTTTTAAATTTGTCAAGGACACGAGATTGGCTGTGTGTAAATAAAAAACGACACAAAGGTCTTATGTGCAGTAATTGTTGTTCTTTTACGGATTTAGAAATACAACTACAGAAGAATGAATTTGTTATTAATTTACTTTTAGAGAATTTACGTTATCAGGCATGTTTGGTCAGGTTTTTAAATGTTTATAACTCACGTTTATCTAACAAGTAAAAATTACGAAATGTGTTAGTTAAATACGATTTAGAAACGTTGAACTACACTTTTTTGTGACAATAGACACTGATGAAACTAGTAGCTGTCTTTATGAACGAATTTTGCAGTATTAAGAAAACTTGAATAGAATTTTTTGTGTTACGTCACGCAAAATTTGGGGTTATGACGCGATTATCGGGACTTCAGCTAAAGAACAGGGTTTTTAAAGAACAAGCGATGCTGGGACGCTAATATTAACTTGTGTGACAAGAATGAACACTACAGCAAGTATACAAAACAAAGAAAATTTAAATTTGACTATTTCCTTTTAAATAAGTTTTTTTAGCGGACAAAGAAAATACCTGTGATCTCAATCGGCAGCCATCTTGAATTTTACAACCAAATTGTACCCCAAGTACCAAATTGTATCTGCAAGAATTGAATAAATGAAAAATGATTCTTTACCCTATGTCTTTGTTACTGTTATTTACAAAAAAACCTACCCCAGCTGTATACATAAAGGATGAGACACACACATGACATTAGTTTTGAACATGAAGGTGAAGTTTAACATGGAAGAAAGTAAAATATATACAATGGTCACATGGAATTATGTCCATTGTACAGCACAAATTGGCTTATGGGAGCAGGAGGCATGCGACCGTGCCTGCTTCCAAAGTCATACAGCAAATATGTCGAAGATTATATCACCAGTACTGTATACTAGCATAAGTTGAACAGGGCGACAAGAAATCATACTTCAGATCCTGAGATATGAAAATCGTTAATTTTTCATCCAACTTAAAAGTAGGTTTACATCTCCTTCTTCGTCTTGAGTCTATGGAGAGTGGTACATCCATAGAATTCCAGGATTTGAATAGCACCAAACTTGAAGATTCTATGCATCCATGTGTCTCTCCCCTCACTTTTGATACAGAGAATGGTACCCATGTGGCTGAATAAGTGAAGTGATGTCAGCATATCTTTACAGGGTATGTCAGGATCAGCCCAGTGAATTTCTTGGTACAAATGTGTTAACCACTTTGTATTCTGTGTTTTAGCACATTTCACATTCTTGAAAGACCTCAGTGATGCAATGTTTGCTGAGACTGTCTACATTATTCTGGCATTTTCTGCGTTTGCTATGAATGCAACACCTTTAAATATGAACTGTCTGCACGCATCATCATAGAAACTCTGAGCGTCTGCAGTGATGTTCACACCTTGAGATACCATTGTGAAAAGCTTTTGGTATGGCGCAGCACCTTTTCATTTATACAGCTCATTGCAAAACACCAGTGAGGGGGCAATAGTTAATCACATGGTCATGCAGAACTAGAGCATTGATTCCAAACCTGGGCATAATTACTCCAGAGTAGTGAAATGTAATTTCCTTGGGGAGGGGGGGGGGGGGGGGGGAATAAACAATTCCATTCTGTTTCAATTGAGAAACTAAGCTATTTACAAGAGATTACTACTATTATCACAATTTTGTTAGATTTTAGTACTGATTATATAAGTTATCAATAATTACTTTTTCTCAGTTGGTGGCAATAATGTGGTAGAAGTTACACATTCCTCACATAATCCACCCACTACACACCTGTGTGTGCTTTGCCCCATATATCGCTGATTATAAAAGTGAGACATATTCCTAAATATCTCGAGAAAATGTCTTCTCCAAGTTGTAGATAGCACCTTCAGAAGTCCAGAAATTGCTTCATTATCCTCTTGGAAACAGATAAATTAAATAATTGACTCCATAACACAGCAGAAACTACATTGAGAGAGGACAAATTACTTTCTCACCTATTTTTCACATACAGGAAATGATTAAAGATTTTATTACAACCCGCCCGCAGCTCGTGGTCGTGCTGTAGCATTCTCGCTTCCCACGCCCAGGTTCCCGGGTTCGATTCCCGGCGGGGTCAGAGATTTTCTCTGCCTCGTGATGGCTGGGTGTTGTGTGATTTCCTTAGGTTAGTTAGGTTTAAGTAGTTCTAAGTTCTAGGGGACTGATGACCATAGATGTTAAGTTCCATAGTGCTCAGAGCCATTTATTACAACCTTGAGCGAGACTCCAGAAAGTTAATGGCCTGAGGAGACATTTACGGAGCCTGGTAGGACGTTAAAAGCTTGAGGTATTTTTTATGATTCTTCGCTCATGGAAATGGCGTGTTGGGAGTTTAAAGCAATTGGCAGCAAGCCCCTCCCTTAGTAAATCTTACTGGACAGGTCCACAGCTGTACAGAGTAGGCAGGGTGGCCCCTTGCTTGGACAGAGCTCCAGCAGAACAATGCTGCAATACCTGCTGCATCACCTGCAGAAGCCTGGGCAGTGGCGATGGTCTAAAGGGACGTGTCTACACAGTGAAGTCGTAAACCAGGCATTGTGTGCAGAGCCACGAGTAATAAAATTTCACACGTTTTCAACTTCGCCGATATAGCAAGAAGGCCAGTGAGTCACTTCCGCCGCCTGGCGTGGCCGAGCGGTTCTAGGCGCTACAGTCTGGAACCGCGCGACCGCTACTGTCGCAGGTTCGAATCCTGCCTCGGGCATGGATGTGTGTGATGTCCTTAGGTTAGTTAAGTTTAAGTAGTTCTAAGTCCTAGGGGACTGATAACCTCAGAAGTTAAGTCCCAAAGTGCTCAGAGCCATTTGAACCATTTGAAGCCATTTCCCTCGACTGCCCCTGATGTATAAGAAAACTCCGGCATCTGAGACATTTAGAGATGGAATCTTTATTGCACCTCAAAGCTAGGCTAACAAGCTCTAAGGCATAGGCGATTTAGATAAAGATGTTTGAGATTGCATCTGTTCGCTTGTTGCCTTGGGGAGAGACACGACTTCAGAGAAAATCATCTTTTCCGCTCTGGAAAAACTTTAAAAAAAGCCAGTAATTGGCGATTTCTTTTTTTTTCAGAGATGCAGGTTTCTTAACTCGTGCCCCGTTTAGGCATGTGTGTGCTGTCGTGTGGGAGGGGAGATTTAGCGCCTCTAGAGGCTTGTGATTCGCTCAAGATGGTGTGAACGCAGTGTTGTTCATGCACTTTGCGGGAAAACGGAATTTTTTTTCTGGATAGGTGGGAAGCACTAGGGTGCTGGACTTCGGTCTGGTAAAAACTTCTGGTCGGAGATCTGGCATATGTGGTTGGTTCTTGGAACCTGTCCTGAGACTGACTTCACTTGCGATTAATTTGGACTGGGGAGTCTGTGGTGAAGCTCTTACTGTACAGACAGTGTAATTTCAAACGTCTCAGACTACTCGTTTTGGGCGAAGGCATACTTGTTTGCTTTTGGTTTACCAGTCTTGACGTGTGGTATCCTTCTGCACTCTGTCACGTAAATGAGCCAAATTGGTCCTTGGTACGACCAGCGGAAGGGTGTGTCACCCACCGAAATCTACCGCGATTTCAGGGCTCTGGTAGAGAGTAAATTGCGATCCGCCCGCCTGTCGCTAAATCGTGAGATTTTTGCATTTACACTCCTGGAAACTGAAATAAGAACACCGTGAATTCATTTCCCAGGAAGGGGAAACTTTATTGACACATTCCTGGGGTCAGATACATCACATGATCACACTGACAGAACCGCAGGCACATAGACACAGGCAACAGAGCATGCACAATGTCGGCACTAGTACAGTGTATATCCACCTTTCGCAGCAATGCAGGCTGCTATTCTCCCATGGAGACGATCGTAGAGATGCTGGATGTAGTCCTGTGGAACGGCTTGCCATGCCATTTCCACCTGGCGCCTCAGTTGGACCAGCGTTCGTGCTGGACGTGCACACCGCGTGAGACGACGCTTCATCCAGTCCCAAACATGCTCAATGGGGGACAGATCCGGAGATCTTGCTGGCCAGGGTAGTTGACTTACACCTTCTAGAGCACGTTGGGTGGCACGGGATACATGCGGACGTGCATTGTCCTGTTGGAACAGCAAGTTCCCTTGCCGGTCTAGGAATGTTAGAACGATGGGTTCGATGACGGTTTGTACCGTGCACTATTCAGTGTCCCCTCGACGATCACCAGTGGTGTACGGCCAGTGTAGGAGATCGCTCCCCACACCATGATGCTGGGTGTTGGCCCTGTGTGCCTCGGTCGTATGCAGTCCTGATTGTGGCGCTCACCTGCACGGCGCCAAACACGCATACGACCATCATTGGCACCAAGGCAGAAGCGACTCTCATCGCTGAAGACGACACGTCTCCATTCGTCCCTCCATTCACGCCTGTCGCGACACCACTGGAGGCACGATGTTGGGGCGTGAGCGGAAGACGGCCTAACGGTGTGCGGGACCGTAGCCCAGCTTCATGGAGACGGTTGCGAATGGTCCTCGCCGATACCCCAGGAGCAACAGTGTCCCTAATTTGCTGGGAAGTGGCGGTGCGGTCCCCTACGGCACTGCGTAGGATCCTACGGTCTTGGCGTGCATCCGTGCGTCGCTGCGGTCCGGTCCCAGGTCGACAGGCACGTGCACCTTCCGCCGACCACTGACGACAACATCGATGTACTGTGGAGACCTCACGCCCCACGTGTTGAGCAATTCGGCGGTACGTCCACCCGGCCTCCCGCATGCCCACTATACGCCCTCGCTCAAAGTCCGTCAACTGCACATACGGTTCACGTCCACGCTGTCGCGGCATGCTACCAGTGTTAAAGACTGCGATGGAGCTCCGTATGCCACGGCAAACTGGCTGAAACTGACGGCGGCGGTGCACAAATGCTGCGCAGCTAGCGCCATTCGACGGCCAACACCGCGGTTGCTGGTGTGTCCGCTGTGCCGTGCGTGTGATCATTGCTTGTACAGCCCTCTCGCAGTGTCCGGAGCAAGTATGGTGGGTCTGACACACCGGTGTCAATGTGTTCTTTTTTCCATTTCCAGGAGTGTAATTCGTGGCCGCGGTTGATTCACAGGTGCCGCCTCCACGCCTCACCTCCTCCGCCGCACACATTTCGCCAGCTGCAAGTCACGTCACTGCACGAAGTAAACTGGGTAACGTACTGTCGCTCGGGCATTGTCATTGTGTACAGATCTATATCGCCACGTGCTCTCAGCTGCACCTATATAGAGAAACTTCAG
This sequence comes from Schistocerca serialis cubense, assembly GCF_023864345.2. Lineage (NCBI taxonomy): Eukaryota > Metazoa > Arthropoda > Insecta > Orthoptera > Acrididae > Schistocerca > Schistocerca serialis. Next base: position 64,309,255 of record NC_064641.1, on the reverse strand, counting down.
TAAATTTGATCAGTCAAAGTCTGCTCAGCGTCAGATCAATTCAGCTTGCGTTATCCACATTTTTAGGGCCAGAGCACTTCACTCACGAATCACCTAGTTAAACTGTCTTTGTCAACCAGGCGCCACCCAGTGGAGTGTTAAATCATCTGTTACTTGTTTAGGGAATTCATCTATAACTTGTTTAGAATAATTTATGTCTTGTTTGGTAAAATAAATGTTGTTAATACACTGAATTTTGCCAACATAATTAATTAAATAGTCCAAAGAAGTTACCTCTCATTGTGGCGTCCCGTGCCAGGATCTCGGATTGAGGGCACCTTCTGTGACTGTCAGATCACATTGCCTATCGTAGTCGTTCAATTTGATGCCCCTTGCGCAGAATTTTGAATTGATGGCACCTTATGTGACCGTCAGATAGTATAGTCTGTCTGTAAACTCAAGAGCGAGCAGTGCTTTTGGTGGGGGAAGCGGCCTTTCCCAGAAGAACCCTGCCACTGCCCTACAGGGGCACCCAAAATCAGTTGCCCGTTACCTGCCTAGCGGTGTAGATCGGCGTGCAGTGATACACGTCGTTCTGTTCGTGGGATCTTAATTGCCAGTGTCAGACAGTTAACTTTGTATGCTTACTGATATACTTCGGTATCCGGAAGTGATGGATAGTCGCCCCGCATTGCAAGAAAATGTGCAGAATATGGAGAAGAGGAGGTATTTATGAAGTAACAAGCGTTCGATTGTCTCTAATGTTACAACATCATGTGTTAAAAAGGCGGCACAAAAAGAACTGTTGGCTAGTATTACGAGTCCCAATCCCAGGGCTGCAATTTATGCAAACATCAGCCGCGCCACAATAGGACGCATAAGGAAGAAACGCGAAAATAAACCGCGTGGTTTACTGGAACCGCCACGAAGGAAAACTGATAATTTTGGGAGGAAACTCTTCGTTATAGGCAGTTTCACAAAATCGGTCATTCGACAAACGATGGAGGACTTTCACATAAACCAAAAAATAGTGACGACATTATGGACATTACTTACTGCCGTCAAACAAAAACTCTATTTTCTTTGGCAGAAAGATGTTTTACATAAGACACTGCGCAAAATTGGATTTACCTGGAAATTTCTAGCTTTTAATATAAACATAAAGTAAGAACAAGCCTTAAATTCTACAAATTGATTGCACCAAACTGGGTTCGTTTTACGAATAGCAGTAGAAGGTACATACATTCACATGAACAGGCATTCGGTTCTGTGTTTGTAGCAGAATCCTGACTTCCGTTCTTATGTTAATATTACTTACTCTATAATGTGTTTCGGAAGAAGCTATCGTCTTTTGTATTCATTATGGTCTTAACGCATTTGTCTAAAAATAAACGCTGCCAGGACGTATCTGTACACGCCGTTGACAAAGATTTAAAACGCGCACCGCGGCAGCGCCGGTACTAAGTTGTGAAACAGCCTGTAGAAGCGCCTCGTGACGTAGCTGGGTAGGCAGAGTGGGGACTCGCTCGCTCGCTCTTTAGTTTACCCATAGACTATAGCCTTTAGGTAGTGTTGCCTAGTGGACTTTCTGTTTCCCATGTTCAGTGTGGCGCACAGGGTAGAGTGGATTCGCGTTTCTGGCTCCTAGACATGGTACTAATATTTAATTATTGTATGTGTGTATTTTCATGTTGTGGTTGTGACTTCTGTGTCACTTGATAGTTTGTTTCTGACGGCGAACGGCGTTTTGCTGATTTGTTAGGATGGATTGAGATTTTAGTTTGTTGGCGTAGACAAGCGAGCTATTGTTTGCATTGGTTGTCAGGAACTTGGAAACAGTAGATCATGGGAGCGTAATTTAGAGTAGAATATGTGTGGCATAGAAATGTGTAGTGTTTAAATTCATTTGGGTCAGAATTAGAGTGCATGATTACAAGAAGCAAGGCACATTTGCTATAGAGTAGCGGAAGTAATTGTGTTTTGTTAACCATGGATCCACGTCAGATTATTACCGGTGACCAGGCGGATATTACACGGGATTCTCAGGTAAATGCGGTTGCAGACCCGGCAGAAATTTAGAACGTAGAACCTGCAGAGTGTGACGACATGTCTCATTCAGTCGACGAAGTGAACGGGAGACCGCAGCAGAACGAAATGTAGGCGCCGCTGGTACGAGACGCACCATCAGTGAGACTGGCAGAACAGAATCACCAACGAAACGTCACAGAATGATGGAATCTCGTTCATATAATCCTGGAGGTGTTAGCAGTGGATCTCACTTTGAAGCTCTCATGCAACTCATGCAAGAGGCAGAAAGGAAGAGACACGAGGCAGAGAAAAAGAGACGGGAGGAAGAGAAGGAAAGACACAAATTAGTCATAAGAATGGCCACAGACGGTGTAGAGCTAGTCAAGAAAGAGATCGTAGGAATCCAAGAAGGGCTAGCTAGAGAATGTCAAGAAAACGACAGCAGAAACGCTTGAGGCCGCGGACCAGGCGAAGCGCGATGCCAAAACAGCGCGATTGGTAGCGCAAGTAGCCTACCTGAAAACTACAAGGGTTGGCCATTCTGTAAGACAACCCCTGATTCTGTGCAGCAGACTAAACCACCGTACCACAAAATGAAAAACACCCACAGTCATTCACTCACGCATTCCAGAGAGTTTGGAATAGGAGAACAAGGGATAACCATTTTATGGAATCTTAGTCGTGAGTTGGGTTACATATAAAAACACGGTAGACTTATAATGGCATTATAGGCGCATTTGCAAGTATGAAAAGAACCAACACAACAGCCATATGATGCCTGCAAACCGTAGAAACAAATAGGCTATGGTTTGATTGAATCATAGCTAAGTCTTCTCCGGTACAAAATTTAGCAACTAAAACACCCGAATTGTTCTGTAGGGTGCACTGGAAAGCAAGTAAAATTATAACAAAAAGGGGACTTTAGGACCCTTTCACTAGACATACAACAGCGTTCATAATACCACAGGGCAAACAAACTTCATCTGGAAATTGAGAGTGGAAAATAATGAGCACTGTTTATAAAAATTCATCACCCAGTGGTGTACTACTTTTCTGCAAACAAGTTGAAAAATTGACTACTGAAGTTAAATTGAAACACCCAAATAATAGTTTTAGTTCATTTTTTCTATCCATGTATTTTGAGACCTCTAGACTGAAATAGCAACAAACTACTAAATTCTTCTTCTTGACTGCACATAGCTTAATAATGCACCTATAATTCTCATAAATAGCTGAAAGTTTCCTAGAGGGAATCTGTAAACTGTTACAATTATCAGAGACGTATTCTGCAGTAACAGCTTACAAGCACATACTTTTAGGTTCAGTACTGTTAAGTTTGTATCCAGAACATCTATCACATCAGAATTTTCCACATCTTGTAGGTGTACAATAAGCTCACCTATCTTGTTTTCAAACCTCTTATGTTCTGAAAACAAATTAATATTATTTTTCTGGAAGCTCTTATGCATATTATGGTCTTGTACTCTAATTTCTTTCAGTACTGTCTGTCTACAACATGATTCTAACCTAAAAATTGTTTCCTTTGATTCCAGTAAACATGGGGATTTTGTCTGTGTGCTTGTGTACACCTCCCCCTTGCACTTTCTGCAAGGTATTCGATTAATCAGGCCATGATCAATGTATCCCTGTCTCAAAATCACAGCAACAGGCATGGCACGGATATGATACTATGTTCCAGTCAAAAGTAATTCGCTCAATTCTTTGTTAACTTGCCTAACAGTCATTTTAACCATTATGTCGTTGCAGTACTTCGACAGACCCCACAAAAGTGTGTTCTGTTGCTGCTTCTGTTTCATCCAGATCACCTTTAATGCTATATTCTAAGTTGTTATCCAGGTTGTTTCCTGCTCCTTCTACTATAAGTACCTTATCCTCGTCACCAAAATCTCTGCACAAGGCCGATGTGTTCTCTGTCACCTGCCTAAACTTGGAGCTAGGTTTCATTATACTTGTGATCTGGTATTCTACATCTAGCTGTTCCTGTAGTAAATGACCTACATCTCATCCATGACTGCTCCCTAGTAGCAATACTTTTCCTTTTACATGACTTTTCTACCTATTCAGCCTTAAAGTCTTGTCTATGAGTATGCTGCACCCTATTAAGCTTAAAGACCGGTTAATGCTCTTCTTCTACTTCAGGCAGGAAGTTAAAATGATTGTTAACCAAAATTTGAAATGTGATTGCTTAAGTTTTCTCCTTTTTCCTATTACTTGACACCTTTCCCTATTTCCTATTGTTTCTTTTTCTGTATTTTTTGTAATTCAAAATACGCCATTTCTTATTCTATCTGAAGGGCACAAGTATTTCATCCCTGTTTCATGATTTTCTTGTCTCAACTACATAATCTTCAACTCCATGGATGAGACTCATCTGACACTTTTTTAGCTTCCCTACTACATTCTTCCCAGTAAAACATTATACCTCAGTCCTGGCATGTTTCTCCCATCCCAGCTGGGCTATGGCAACATCCATATTTGTCACACCCCTGACGCTACTCTTGCAGTAAACTAAAAATCACATTAACACACGTAAACTGTCTTAAAGTAATAATCTGTAAAAACTTGTATATCTGTGTGTTGTGCAGCTAACTTCCAGTTGTAAAAGGCATAGTTTCGCAGGAAGTGGAGAGACAGCAAATGCAGATAAAGAGGCTGTGTCGTTATATCCAGAGGAACTCAAAGCAATGATGATAGAAGATGGCTCTATCAAAGCACATTTAGGATACATGAAACTGGACTGTTGTGGAAGAAGGTGCATAAACGAACTTTTTTCGTGGATGAAGAAACACCTTTACAGGTATTAAAGCCACCAAAGATCGATCGACAGTGATGGTTGGCGCGAATGCAACTGGAGATTATTAAATCTTCTCTTCGTTTAACGCTCAGAACACGCAGGAGCTCCAGAAAATACTACATATAAAGCTGGGTTGACCATGATGTGGAAAGCGAATGCTAAAGCTTGGGCGACGGGTTCACTTTTCGAGGAGTGGTTTGATCACCACTTCATGCCTGATGTCAAATGTTATTGGCAATTCAAACAAATCCTATTTAAAGTGACGCTTTTAATCGAAAATATACCAGGTCATCTTCCTGTTACTCTAATTAATTTTGACCCACAAGTGGAAGTTGTATATTTACAACCAAATACAACGATCTTGCTTCAACCGACGCACCTGGGAGTCATTAAGACGTTTAAAGCTCACTTCACGAGGCTATCATTGCGCGTCTGCATTAATTTATGAGCAAAGCAACTAGCTCCCCATTGGAGACTTCGAAAGATGTGCAATATTTTGGATGCCACGAGAACTACCACACAGTCTTGGAATGAAATTTCACAAAATACTTTAAATGCCGTATGGAAAACACTATGTACGTTTTCCCCACTGAAATCCATGGGAAAATAGCATCAGATCCTGATCAAATTGATTATGTGGTTCAGAAGTGGTCAATCTTGTCAGGCGATTAAACTGGAAGGTGGATGATGATTGTTATATCCACGAGTAAAGCCAAGTGTGAATTGCATTATTAATAACAAAACGGGGAATTGTTAAGGCATTGTTAATAACAAGATGGAAAACTGTAAAGAAGCAACAGTAATGTACAAGGGTAATCCCAAAATTAAAGTCTCCTATTTTTTATAAGTACATAGATCTGTTTATTTCTGCAATGGCTTACATCAGTTTACATCATGAACATTTAGCTATTTTTCGACATAATCACTATTTCTGTCGATGCTATTTTGTAGACACTGTGGCAGTTTTTGTTTCCCCATGTCACATCAGCTCGCCGCCATGCTGTTCAGAAAGTTATGAACCTCTTCTTTCACCTCGTCGTCCGAGCTGAATCGCTTTCAAGCCAAATGTTCTTTTAACGTAGGAAACAGGTGATAGTCAATGGGCTCCAAGTCAGGACTATAGTGTGGGTGGATGATTACGTACCACTGAAACTATTGCAGGAGAGCAACGGTTTGCTGAGCGATGTGTGGGCGAGCGTTGTCATGGAGAATGTGTACGCCTTTGCTCAACATTCCTCTTCTCCGGTTCTGAATTGCCCGTTTGAGATTTTTCAGGCTCAGCGTTAATTGTGGTCCCGTGGGCATAAAGTCGACAAACAATACCCCTTTCCGATCCCAAAAAACAGTTGTCAAGACTTTACCGTCAGACTCTCTACACCACTTACGAACATTTTTGACATCCATGCACGACTCACCATACACTTCCGTCAATTTGCGATGGATTTCAAACGGCGTAGTGTCCTTTGCATTCAAAAACCGAAAAACTGCGCGCAATTCACCCTTGGCGGTAACATTCAACGGGAGCTCCATTCTCAACGGCTGCCAAGCCAAGACTGAGCACCTCAGCCAGGAGTGCGCATGTTTACACACAGCGTGTGAAGCACTCTTCATAACAGTGTGACCAACTGCCACACAAACAGAGACCTTACGTTTGGATTACCCTCGTATTTAGGCGTGGTGACAGGAGCCACAGACCCGGAAGCAGGCTGGCTGGCCAACGCCAGGCCGATGGGCAGCTGTGTTTCATAACAAGCTAAAAGCTTAAAGATATAAAGGCACAAGGAGGGCTTGTGTACTCCTGACAATGGGGTCCTCGATAAGGACTGGAATTAAAGTTAATAGGCAAACAGTACTTCTGGTCAGAGAGGGAGAGCGTGGGGCGAGGGTGAGAAAGAGAGAGGGCCTTCTGGTGGAGAAAACACTGTGTCATGAGAAGCCAATATAGGTTTTAGGACACAGTATGTGATCATATTAAGAGAAGCGTTTCTACCCCTCTACCCAGCCTCTGAATAACCACTGAAGATTAGTGCACAATGACAGCCAATAAGGAGGCAAGTAGCCCTCAACATTATGTCATGGCAATAGCCAGGGGGGGTCGAGGCGAAAAAGTATACAAAACTCGGCAGCTAGGCGCTTGGGGGCAGTAAGTAAGTAAGCAGGCAGTAAGCAGTCAAAGGCAGTCAGGAGATGACAGAGACAGAGACAGAGACAGAGAGAGCAGGCCTGACAGGATGAGCCAGGCTCGTTGTGGAGTCAGCATCCAGAGCTGATTATCAGAGAGGCAACAGCTGTGGGACTCTGAGTTAGTCGTGTGGGTCGCATTCGAAGAGTAGACGGAAAGACGGTTGTCATTCGCTGTCTCTATATCAGACTTGGACGCTCATTGGAAATGTCTCAGCCAGAGCAGATAGGATTTCATTCTGTATATTTCGAATAAACTTCAGATTGTTAGACGTTTCTGGAGAATGCTTCAATTATCTCCCAGTCTTTTTTTACCTTCACACCAGAGATAGTAACTTCTTAGCTAGGTCAAACTCTCCATCTCACTACGGCCAACCAGCTAATCTGCGGTTACAAAGAGTGTCGCTCAATATCAAGTAAAACCCACGCTTGGGACACGAATGATGTTCAAGAACTGATGGATTCACACAGTCATGAGCTGACAATTGATGAGTTTACATAAATGCATGAACAAGAGCAGAACATTGAGCAATCCAATTCTTTAGACCCAGTTCACACAGGAGATTGAATGGCAGTTCCCAACTACAAAGAAGGGTTCACTTTAATAGAAAAGAGGTTACAAATTTTAGAAAAAGTAGACTCCAACGAAATGCAGATTTCTGCTACAAAATGTGGAATAAAATATTTCTTAGCGTGCTATGACCAAATTTTGCTTGAAAAGAAAACCGTTTGACCAGTCAGACAACACTATTAGATTTTATGAAGTCATCACAATAACTTCGGTTTATATTGTTTGCAATATAATTTGTTGTATTGTTGGACATTTTATTAAATATTTTTCTTCTAAATTTCATTGTTCTCTTTAGTCCCTAGTCCTAACTGCACATGGTTCATATGTATTTATATGAAAAATTGGATCCCAAATTGCGCAAATCCGACTTATACGGTTGTCACTTGGTCCCACCTCACGCCTGTGTCTGGGGTATCATTGTGTACCATGCTATCAGGAACAAAGGTTATTAAAACTATTTATTATGTGATAATTACAAGACAGACAAAACATGAGAAACAACAAACTACTACTGCACACCTGCACCTCGTAGTTGCCAGAGGATTGACTGCCTTTTGGCTAATGTCTCTTACATCATAATAACAAAAGCAGAAAATCTGTAAGTTTCGCCTGGTGACTTGACCTGTAAAAATCTCTACCAACATTCAAGCTGATTTGTTAGATTCCTGCCTAACCACATCCACGGAAATTCAGAAAAACATCCAAATACACTCCTGGAAATTGAAATAAGAACACCGTGAATTCATTGTCCCAGGAAGGGGAAACTTTATTGACACATTCCTGGGGTCAGATACATCACATGATCACACTGACAGAACCACAGGCACATAGACACAGGCAACAGAGCATGCACAATGTCGGCACTAGTACAGTGTATATCCACCTTTCGCAGCAATGCAGGCTGCTATTCTCCCATGGAGACGATCGTAGAGATGCTGGATGTAGTCCTGTGGAACGGCTTGCCATGCCATTTCCACCTGGCGCCTCAGTTGGACCAGCGTTCGTGCTGGACGTGCAGACCGCGTGAGACGACGCTTCATCCAGACCCAAACATGCTCAATGGGGGACAGATCCTCAGATCTTGCTGGCCAGGTTAGTTGACTTACACCTTCTAGAGCACGTTGGGTGGCACGGGATACATGCGGACGTGCATTGTCCTGTTGGAACAGCAAGTTCCCTTGCCGGTCTAGGAATCGTAGAACGATGGGTTCGATGACGGTTTGGATGTACCGTGCACTATTCAGTGTCCCCTCGACGATCACCAGTGGTGTACGGCCAGTGTAGGAGATCGCTCCCCACACCATGATGCCGGGTGTTGGCCCTGTGTGCCTCGGTCGTATGCAGTCCTGATTGTGGCGCTCACCTGCACGGCGCCAAACACGCATACGACCATCATTGGCACCAAGGCAGAAGCGACTCTCATCGCTGAAGACGACACGTCTCCATTCGTCCCTCCATTCACGCCTGTCGCGACACCACTGGAGGCACGATGTTGGGGCGTGAGCGGAAGACGGCCTAACGGTGTGCGGGACCGTAGCCCAGCTTCATGGAGACGGTTGCGAATGGTCCTCGCCGATACCCCAGGAGCAACAGTGTCCCTAATTTGCTGGGAAGTGGCGGTGCGGTCCCCTACGGCACTGTGTAGGATCCTACGGTCTTGGCGTGCATCCGTGCGTCGCTGCAGTCCGGTCCCAGGTCGACGGGCACGTGCACCTTCCGACGACCACTGGCGACAACATCGATGTACTGTGGAGACCTCACGCCCCATGTGTTGAGCAATTCGGCGGTACGTCCACCCGGCCTCCCGCATGCCCACTATACGCCCTCGCTCAAAGTCCGTCAACTGCACATACGGTTCACGTCCACGCTGTCGCGGCATGCTACCAGTGTTAAAGACTGCGATGGAGCTCCGTATGCCACGGCAAACTGGCTGACACTGACGGCGGCGGTGCACAAATGCTGCGCAGCTAGCGCCATTCGACGGCCAACACCGCGGTTGCTGGTGTGTCCGCTGTGCCGTGCGTGTGATCATTGCTTGTACAGCCCCCTCGCAGTGTCCGGAGCAAGTATGGTGGGTCTGACACACCGGTGTCAATGTGTTCTTTTTTCCATTTCCAGGAGTGTATTAGTGACCAGTCAGAATAATGAAACCAAGAGTCATGTGTATGTGTTAAATCTTCAATGTGCCGTTGCCTACTGTCATAACACATATCTTAATGACGATCTAAAGATGCCTTATTCTTGAAAAGAGATAAGTATTCGTATTGCAGGTTTGAGTTGCTGTCTCTCAAATGGAATTTCAGTTTTACTTTAATGTAACTTTGCTTGTCTTTTATGGTGACTTATTAATTTTTTTAAAAGGCTCAAAGGGATAATAGATTCATACTTAAATAATTAAAATGTTCCAGAATGAGATTTTCACTCTGCAGCAGAGTGTGCGCTGATATGAAACTTCCTAGCAGATTAAAACTGTGTGCTGGACCGAGACTCGAACTCGGGACCTTTGCCTTTTGCGGGCAAGTTGTCTACCAATAAGCTACCAAAGCACAACTCACACGCCATCCTCACAGCCTTACTTCTGAAAATCTCATTCTGGAAACCTCCCCCAGGCTGTGGCTAACCCATGTCTCCGCAATATCCTTTCTTTCAGGAGTGCTAGTTCTGCAAGTTTCGCAGGGGAGCTTCTGTAAAGTTTGGAAGGTAGGAGACGAGGTACTGGCAGAAGTAAGGCTGTGAGGAGGGGCTCTGAGTCATGCTTGGGTAGCTCAGTGGTAGAGTGCTTGCCTACAAAAGGCAAAGGTCCCGAGTTCGACTCTCGGTACAGCACACAATTTTAATCTGCCAGGAAGTTTCAATTACGAGGAAACATTAGGTGTTGATATTTAAAGATCTGAAAGGACACATACTATAATATGATACCACTAATAAAATATTATTTAATGGTCATTACCCTTCGTCAATTATCTTTGCACTGACTGCTGCGAAATAGTACTACTCAAATATAAATTGTTTACAACAGAAGCAATTAGGTTCAGTATTATGTCATTTTCAACAAAACACCGATACTTTTGATGACTTAATTTATCAACTGAATAACTGTACAGCATCTGGTAGATTACGCTAAAATGTTCTCAAAACTCTAACAGACAGAAATGAAGGATAATAATAGAAAGTTTTTGGCTTACGTTGTAGAAATAAAAATTATCTGATATATTATCTAACTCACAGAGAGGAGCTTTGGCGAGACTCTTTAGCTGAAGACAATCACATAATGGTCAAGGAGGATATAGCTGTAGCTTAACACCTGTCATATGTGACATGGAAGACTTTGAACAGACTATGAGTTGGGGTGTCAAGATGCAAAGCTAACCTCAGGAAGTGGGGCTTCGGTAATGAGGAGGAAACTTGTCAGTGTGGTGACGTACAGGACGAACAACATCTGCTAGTCTGCAGGAACCTACTGGCTGCATGTACTGTCTGTGATCTTGCTGCAGCCAACGAAACTGCTATGATAAACTGCCAAATACTGGGCCCATCAAAAAATATAATCATCTTGCTGCTTGTTTATCTGCTGCTTGTTTGTATATATTATTGAATGTGTGTCATAAATTCTACTGTACATATTTAATTTTGCAAATTTGTTATGTGAATCAATACTTAATAGTTTTTGTTATTATTTTATGTCCTGTACTCGAAAAATAAATACATATTATGCCTATCACATGTACATAAATTAATTCTCTGTCAGCATTCAGCATATTTATTCCACGCAAAATTTTTGTTCACCCTTAAAAGATCTATTACACTGCCCACTTAATAGCGAGGCTGAGTGTCAAACTGCAGTCGAACTATTTACTTCAAGGGGTTTACAATGTTCTTCAAAAACATATATATATATATATATATATATATATATATATATATATATATATAAAAGTACTCTTTTACATTTATATATAATAATAAAAATTAAATTCTCGGTCGACGCTTCTTGGCGCATTATTATAGTCTCAGTGAGAACAGAAAATGTAACAACCGACGTCACACAACATTCATATTCCAACAGTCTCTGATGTGAACAGTAGCTCGCTGTCTTTCCACGCTACAGTGTGCAGCTGCTCAGTACATTGTCACACATGGTTAAACATTTGGCTTGTTACATCAAAATCATCAATAAGTGCAGAAATCATACATTTTGACCCAGAAATACACAAAAAATAAATGTTGCTTATATTTACAGTGTATATACTAATGTCATCAATATAAAGATTTTTTAATATCTTTGCAGATTGTCCATCATACACAGTGTATGCTAAGTGTCCCGACAAACTCAGAATCCTTCTAACGTTAGTGTTTCTGAAGTTAACTGTTTATTCAATGTCATTATTAAAGGAGTCTTTTCTCATAATCCATGCCCATTCCTCGCTTTACATACAATGTTTATTTTTCACACTGCTCTTTTTTGCAGAATAAAACACACACACACACACACACACACACACACACACACACACACACACAACGATATCCATCTGGTGGTCTTTGTGATGGCGATTCATTTGGGAACAAGTCCTATAACACTCATGTTCTTTACAGAGCAAAGTGGAAGAGTGACATAATTTCCGTGTCGACCCCTGTTTTGGATGCTGTACTTGGCAAGTGGGTTGTTGTCATGTAATTCTAAACATTCTACTACATGGTTATTTATGTGGCAATTCTGTGTTTCTTTTATGTTTGGATAGGAATTGTAATTAAACAATTCCTACTGAAATCTGAAAGAAAAGATTAGGCCCAGCACAAGCTGTGGAACAACACATGAGCCCAAATGCATATCTATGAATCAAATACTACAGTTAAAGTAAGAATTAAAATTGCTCTAAATCGAGCTACAAGATACAACATTTGATGTATTTGACGACTTTAACCTGTTTTCCAATGCTGTGTAAGAATTTCGTTTATCTACATCATTTGTTTGCTTCCTTTCACATTTTCCTTTATATCCTGAAAGTATGTGGTTTCATTCTGTGTTTTGAAACCTAGTTCGTATCTAGGAATGATTTCTATTTGTGTCAGGTTCATATGTGCTCAGTCTTCTGTCATTACTTTACATAGAAATTTCCTGAATGAGTGGCATAACATTCATTGTGTAGCATAATAAATTAAATAAATCATTTTTGGTATAGAGATCATTTAAATCATAATAAAGTTTTCTTCCTTGCCATCTCTTCTTTCTTCTAAGATGCTGACCTGAAATAAAATATCTTAGACGATTTTGTATGTTTGTAATCGGTAGGCACAGGTTTTTGCATTACATTTGTGTTTTGTGATTCACTTACCAGTTTGTCTCTTGATGAATTTCTTATGCTTTTATATGAATCTTGCCTAAATCTGTACAAAAGCGTAATACAACTATTTTGTTGGTTCTAGGATTTTGTAGCAAATATGACCCAGCATGTGGAATGTCAGCAATGATGTATGGACCTTAACAAAGAAGCGCCCATTTCAGTGCACTAGATTTTGGGTGAGTATGCAAAAGTACTTGCATGCCTATTTAATTTCCTGAGTTTGTTTTACAGTTTTTATTTAAAATTCGTGTTTTCTGATTCTAGCCTTATTTGCTAGAGTAATTAATACATCTTGTTTGTTGTTGCCATCAGAGACTGGTTATCCAGGAATCTTCAGATGGTGATCACACGATTCGTTACTTTCCTTCTGTAACTGTGTAAGTAGTCATATATTGGCAAATTATTGTAAACATCCTCGAAAAGAGACAAAAAGTTCGCCCACTTCGAATGATTCCCTGATACGTAAATTCGCACAAGACGTTTTAGTTCCTTGAATACCCTATCACATGGATTAGATTGAGAGCTAAATCTTGAGATAAGGACAGTTATCATGTCATTATCTTTCAAAAACTTACTTCACTTATAACCTGTGCATTATGATGCATTCTCCAAAAGAATGGCGACAGGTTTGCCAACACTAGGGATATAATCTCTACTTACCTTTTTAATAATCGTGGTGGCTGTCGTATATTTTATGGCATATAGTTTAACATATTTTGAGAAAAGGTCACACAGAGCAAGTTCACACTTGACACCACCTCTGCTTCTAGATACAGTCCACTTAATGTCTGTCGCTACAATTTCTTTAGGTTTACTGGGAATAATCAGATGCAGTTCAGCTTAACAACGTAGATTCTCAGACTTTAGCTTTTGACAAATAGTACATGTTTTCATAAGTTTGTGAATTTTCCTCTGCACGTTTCTGAAATAACAGCAGGTGTTTAGTTTCTCCATACATTTCTTTGTGCTGTAGTGTCCCCTAGTAAAATGTAAACGCCATATTAGATTTACTTCTGATTCTTGTGGAATACAGATGCACCATTCAGTACTGTTTGAATGTCAACAGTAGAATAAGAAGTCCTGATGTAGTTTACAATGATTTTCAATAGGAAGGTAGGGGTTGTGTACTATTGACGATATTTGTTTGCTCCATCTTCAGTCAGCCTTCTGCAGTGTTGACATAGTTCAACACAAATCTAGGTAACATTGACAATAGTGTTAGTCTGCATCAACATGATGCGATGATCATTCACATATTCCAGATCATCTACGTCAAGAGACAGTCCCTGAGGTAGGCGTTACAATGCACCTGCACTTATATAATCTCTACCTTTAATGTATACTATTTCGAACGAGTAGTTCTGCAAGGTCATTGCCCATCGTGATAATCGTGGGTGTACGAGTTTGCATGTCATGAAAAAGGTTAACTCCTGGTGGTCAGTGTATGCCTTTATACGTCTTCCAAAAATATTATAGCTACATTTCTTAAAAGATCATATAATTCCCAAGGTTTCCAACTCTGTGGCTGAATAAGTACATTCGCACTCACTGGGAGTTTGACTAGCAAAATCACTCATTCTTGCCTCTTGATTCTTCCCAGTTCCTATTATCTGAAAAAGTGTTTGTTGTTGAGTAATTGATTTGACACGAAGTGCCTAAAAAATGAGCCTAAACCCAGAAAAGATTTTAATTATTTTCTGATAACAGGTAAGGAAAATTCTTAATTGCATCCTTCACAACTGATTGAGTGTCCCAAGTGTTTATCTCATATCGCACAAACTTTTATTTCTGTAGATTTGCTGTTACACCAGCTTGTGCGAATTTACATAATGTCTTTTCTAAAATGCGTATATGACATTCCCATGTCTGTGTGGTTATAAGGATGTCATCAACCTACAGTGTTACCTTTTCTAGTAATTCTGTGCCTAGAACTGTGCCTGGAGCAGTAATGAAAACACCTGAACTTTCATTGACACCTAATGATAGTACGCAAAATTGGTAACTGCAGCCACCAAAAATGACTCTTTGCTTAACGGTACTTACCAAAACGAATTTTTGAATTCACAGTTGATGAGTACTTTATCCCTAAAAATTTCTGGAATTGTTCTTTGAGGTTTTTGGTTTTGTGCAAACTGGCATTGCGATATTGTTGATTGCATGTGCATCCAGAAATAAGCGTATATTTCCGTTTAGTCTGATTATAATCAATAACAGACCGCAATAAGGATATACTGATGGTTATAAGATGTTCCACTTAAGTATTTGCTTGATTTCTTCATGCATCCCAGACTACTTGGACAGATGAATGTTATATGTGTTACAACAAAAGATTTTGTGATGTTTAATTTACATGTCATATACAAATGTATTGATCACAACTGGTTTCTTTGTAAATATGTAGATGTAGTTAAGCGATAGTTTTTGTAGTGATTCTTGTTGTCGCTGTAGTTTCGTTTACTTTATCATTAATTAGGGCTTGTAGGTCTTCCACCTCATGATCATATACAGGTTCATTGCCACTAGTGTCATATTGTTCTCTTACTAACTGGATCTTGGATCCCAAACAGTGTTTATTGTGGTTCAATGTGTGCTTATCCAGATTAATGGCTATCTGAGTGCCGTTGTGCTTCATAACACATTTATCTCATGAGAGGCAATTATACTGTACATGTCTCTTAATAAATCTACCCCAGTCAAGTAATTTATGACCATGTTTTCTACAGCAAGGAATGGCTATTCTATTGTACCATTTCCTACTTCCATAGTCACAAATATTTGCTTACTAACCCTATTTGATTTGCATCCAACCACAGTTAAGATTGTGAGATGCGGCGCTAATCACCACTCGCATATCGACCATAATACTGGTCTGTATACCTCCTATAACACCTTAAGTCATTACTAGAGCGATCTCTTTTACTGCTGATCGGCACTAAATGTGATCCTCAACTGGCTGGTTGCTAAACTTACATCATAATTGTACCTTAGCAAAAGTATTTTTGGTTAGTTTACATCGGTATTTATACTTGTATCTGTGTACTGTTTTTAATTTGGAGTGTCAAACATGTCCATTATTGTATCATCATCTGCCACTCATTTCCCAGTTGTGACCATATTTAGCTTGTCGAAAGTGTGTTTGTTGGAGTGACTTCACTCAGCACCTCCACAATATTTACTGTCTGATATTGTTTGTTCCAGTCACTGTTTTGTTGGCTTTGTGTGTGTGCCGTTGTGTTTTGATTTCTCATATAATTATTGCTTAGCTGACCATTATTCATTAAGTTACTGTTTTGCTGTGTAACACTTTGTGGGATTTGCCAATGACTTAGCTGATTGTTAAAGTGTGAAAAACCGCCATGTCCATAATTATTTATTTAGTATTGTGGGTATAGATTGTTTTAATTGTGATTACTTGCACATTGATAGCTGTTACTATGGTTACTTGCTTTTCATTCTTTGTTTGGATAGCATTCATTTCAGTGCATGCCATTGTTATTATTGTATGCATTCTGATATGGTTGCAAGTTTTGCTGTGCCATGCAGTTGACATTATTCTGCATGTGTGTTAGGTTGGCTAACCTGTGCTATTTGCATTCCTGACTGAGGCGTGCCATAACTGTTATTTTGCGCATTCCACATGTCTTCATTAATAATACCAAGTGAATCAAAGACAACAAGAAACTGTTCTACATCATGATCTAGGACCTGTATTAACTTTTCCCTTATGTGGAATAGTAATTGTGTTTTTAACACATGGATTACTTCTCGCAAAGACATGAGATCATGCCAGTAATGTATCATTTTCAAATACTTTTCAAAGTAACGGCGAGGATTACCTTGCCTTGAATTGAATGGTTCTGGTTCGAACACCATTTTGCGAAGCCTCTCCTGAACCGAATCTGATCAGAATTTGTTCAGAAAAGCTCGCTCGAATTGTTCTACGATGGTATTTAGCTCTATCACATGTGTGTTTACAGAAACGTGTACCTCAGCAATACCACTTGTGTGCTTAATGTATTATGATTAGAACACAACTACTCAACATCAGATACAACTAACTTTTGCTGATCCTCATATTTCTTATTCTGATTAAACAAAGTTTCAGTTTTAGCAGTTGACTGACCCTGTCACTCGTTAAGTGTTTTAATCTGCGTGTGTAAACCTGTAACCTGACCAGTAAGTTGAGTATTTATTTTGTCAGTTTTGGTGTTTAGTGCAGTGTTATTGTTTTGCAGTATGCCTCATTCTGCCTTTATCTCATCAAGTCCAGTTTTTAAAGTAGTGAGATCAGTTTGTATGTTATTCAATTTATTTCGTATGCTGTCCAGTTTGCACAGTTTGCTTAGTATGATTTGCAATGGGTCAGTGACGTTTGACAAGGGCGCATGCTATACTGTAGCCATCACATCTAACAATAATACGTCTGCCCCCATCAAACGACGTGACATTCTTCATTCATCCTACTAAACATCTTTCCTAACACATTTTCAATATTGTCTATGTTTTGTGTAGTTATGGTTATATTCTGTAGCACACATTGGTCATTTCCGTTACCTACAACACTGTCTGCGTCTAAATCTCTGTGTCTAAATCTCAGTTTTCAATGTTGTATTCCATATTTACTAATTGTCTACATGTTTTAACCATCCCTGCACAAAAATTCTATTAATAAAATTTTATTTTGATAGAAATGCCTCATTTTTAGTCGTCCCCTGCTACAAAAATTCATAAATTGAAATTTAAAATATTTGCTGCCCCAATATTATTTTCATAATGGCGGCTCGCCATTTTATGAATGATGTAGCCAAATGAAGCCACCTTGTTAGAACAAAGTACTATGTTTTATTTTTATACTCTATTGCAGTGTGAGTGTATGTTATATAAATTTTGAAATGAAAAGTCCTGCTTCATCTTCAAGCTAAACAACATTTCATATTATAAAATCGATTACACGCTTCTTCTCTTGTAAATTCTCCTTTCAGTTTTCGTGTCAGACAAAGTTTACTTTTCGGTTCCAGTGGTTCTCTGAACATCAACAGTTTTGTAGTGTGAAACAACAAATAAAGTAAATATTAGTACACAATTACAATAGTCCTTTAGCGCACATCGCCAAAACAGATTGGCTCATTTGTGAACTCACATAAATATTCGTATTACCGATTTGAATTGCGGTGTCTCAAACAGGAATTCCGGTTTTTATATTATAGTGCATTTAAAACTAATTGCGAGTTTTGACGTTTGGCTGACTGGAGGGCAACGTGCTGCTGTTGCCTAGGCAACACCAATGGCGAGTCGGCTTTCTCTACCATGCTGCCTGCAGTTCGACTGGTAAAGCGCCCCTGTTGCCAAACCGTGATAAACAATACCACCCGGTATCATGCTGTAGATGCATCAACATTTGTCAGATCTCATAGTGAAGTGGTATTTTCTGTCGTTGAAGTGTTCTGTAGTCATCAGGTATTGTGAACAAATGTTTTCTGTTGGCATTGCTTTAACAACAACAGTCCAGTACATCTGAATAGTCCGCAACTCGTGGCCGTGCGGTAGGATTCTCGCTTACCGCACCCGGGTTCCTGGGTTCGATTCCCGACGGGGTCAGGGATTTTCTCTGCCTCGTGATGTGTGATGTCCTTAGGTTAGTTAGGTTTAAGTAGTTCTAAGTTCTAGAGGACTGATGACCATAGATGTTAAGTCCCATAGTGCTCAGAGCCATTTGAACCAACATCTGAATACGAGATTTGCACTAAAAGTGTTATTCATGTACATGTTCACTGGCCAGAAAGATAACGTTCTGCTGCAAAACATTCTTCGGAATTTGACAGTAGTAATGAACAAAACGGCATACCACGCTGTTGTGATGCATAAAGCTCCAATGATGCAATGGACGAAAGCAATTATTTTGCTCTGGGTACAAATAAATGTTCCATGAGATAAAGTTTAACCTAGTATGTATAAGGCGAAGTTAATGGAACTTTTAGTGTTGTACAACCCAAAGTCTCACACGAACTGGAAAACGATAAAGGACATAGTTTAACCCTCAAATGATGT
Organism: Schistocerca serialis cubense; assembly: GCF_023864345.2. Classification (NCBI taxonomy): domain Eukaryota; kingdom Metazoa; phylum Arthropoda; class Insecta; order Orthoptera; family Acrididae; genus Schistocerca; species Schistocerca serialis. Next base: position 64,290,288 of record NC_064641.1, on the reverse strand, counting down.
CGGGGGTTTTTAGACCCCAAGGCTCCTTTAACTACAAATAAATATTTTTGTATTGAGGGTAGACTACTCATCCTCCAGATATGCTATTCACGGACTTTTTATTATAACTGCATAAAATATTTATGATTATATCACAAAAAGTAGTATAACAATTTGAAATTTCTGCTGTGTTGTCAGAAAATACCACAGGTATACAATATGTGATTTTCAGCATTATATGTAAGTTTTATTACGAAAACAGATCTTACCAACAATACACCTTATAAACAGTAATTCATTTGTACATTGTTGTAAACAATGAATAGAAAATACATTCACTTGCATTGTTATAACAAATTCGCAGTTTGGAATTGAGTTTTGTGGAAGAAAGGCATGGTGTTATAGTTTATTCGTCATGGATGGTGAAATACGTTTTGCAAGGGGCTACAGTATCAAGCAGGCTTTGGCAGATTTACAGAAGAGTGATTGTGATAATGAATCAATTTTTGGAAATGAAGACGACAGTGATGTTGATGGAGATATGATAAAGGAAGATATACAAGTCAGAGAGGAACTGGATATGAGTGACTGTGAAGAAGATGATAATGGCATTCAGGTAACCAGTGCATCTACTTTTGTGTCTGAAAGTGGACAACTGCCATATAACACAGTACCACCTGATGTGGGGTTTCAAGGAATGTAATATGTGAAACTGTCTATATTCCAAAACACCTTAGACCACAATTACAGACAAGGGCAGATTGTTTCGGACTTTTTATCACCAATCGCATGCAGAGTATAATAGTAATACAGACTGATAAGCATGCAAAAAATAATAAAATTTTGTACCCAATTCTTGATCGCTGGATTGAACTTGATTCTACAGAGCCACAGGCATTCTTTGGTCTACTAAAAATAGCTGGCCTGAATGAGGCACATGGGAAGTCTTTGAGTGAATTTTGGTCAGAAGAGTATGGCTTACCTATTTTTTTGAGCTACAATGAGCTCTAAAGAACATGCTAGGATAAGTGTGTTGTGTAATGTTTGTTTGTCAAATGACACAGAAAGCGAGTAGGAGTGTATTTCTAATAAAATTCCATATAAGTGATATCACATACAATATTAATAAATCACGGTATTGTTGTATAGTGTGTGGGCTAGGTATATTTTTTGTTAAAATAATTTTTGGAAATAAATAAACTAAATAAAATTTGTTTTCATATTTCAAACCAATGTAGTAAATAATTACAACTTATATTTAACTTAATTATATTAAGAAACTATGGTGTTGTAATATAAACATTGTGTGTATGTTTCTCAATAAATTATAATTACTTTTGTGGACATATGTCACATTTTATCGCCATAAAGTTGCTTCAATCACTTTGTGGTCAAAAAAAGACCCCAGGCATACAATATGTTTTTCCAGAGCTGATACCATGTGGGGGTTAATCTGTTTTCATCCATATCATGCTCATTTACATCTGACAGAGTATATGGGCCTAAGTGAAAAGTAATTTGGCAAGAAACAGCAAGAAGTTTACGCTCACTGAGATTGAAATGCTGAGAAAAGAAGCTACTGCAAATGTTGCATGGCAGGGCTGGTCTTGAGTTGTCACCCATAATACCAAGAAGGTAGTTGAGGAGACATTGATTCGTGAGGGACTGTAACGAGATTTGAGTAATACATAACTTCTCCTCCTGGCACCTAAAACTCTGCTCTTGTCAAAACACAGCAGAGTTTAGAAACATTCTCACTAACATTGTAATGCAGTTGAAATTTTGACATAATCCGGTAATAGTGTATTATTAAGCTAAGAGCTGAGTGCAAGTCTGTTCAGTAGTTTATGAAACAGCAAGTTCTCAGTATAAAAATAAATGTGTAACGTCTTCACTTATATTGTTACAAAACCCACAGCAGTCCTCTTTTCACCATAGCCACCATAATTAGATTATTTCTTTGAAAAAATCTGTAGTCGCTTGACTGTCATTGTGTGATATGGAAATTCCACATATTAATCATATGGCAAAAGAGTCTCATTATCGTTATCATTCACCAAAATCTTGTTTCAATATCTCAAAATATATATGAGATATGAGGAATTTATGAATATTGCATTCTAGTTTTTTCACTGATGCATGAGTTCGTGCTAGAGCGCTCTATGTACATTCCATTTTCTCAAGATTGGAAACAGAAAGCGATATCCTGGCGAGTTTAAAGATTAATTCAATATATTATCTACATTTAATACACAGCCACATGTAACCTAACACACATCAAACACAACATCATAGTGACACCAATTTTTACTGCAAACTAAGAATTCCTTGTAGTAATTTACCTAGTAGCGAAATATCACAATAACTATGACCATTAACGAAATGACAGGTGGTACACCATGAAGCTGACGACATAAACTGTAGGATGTGAGAGACTGAGAGTTTACTACCCAATAGTTCCTTTAAAAGCGTTTCAGAAATATCGCAGATCGACCAGCTTGCTGTTCAAGCAGTCAAGTGACCCTGCCATGTTCCATGTGTTGGTCATCTGCTGACGCGTGCTACACACGCTGGCAACAGTGCTTCCCTCTACTCACACCATGCTGAACTCTTAAAAATCGCAACTTATTTTAAACCCACTATAATGTAACTATGCTTGACTTTTATGGTGACTTACTAGCAATTTTGCAAAGCCATGTAGGAATAATGGTTCTCATAATCAAAACAACTAAAATGTCATTTTGTAACATACTGTCACTGTACAAGAAAACATCAGACTTCGATATTTAAAAGATACTGGTTACTGGTTTGAAAGGACACATACTATAATTCGATACCGCTAATAAAACTTTTGTTAATGGCCTTTATCCTTCATCAATTATGTTCATGCTGATAATTGCGAAATATTATAAAACAAATATAAATTGTTTATAACAGAAGCAATTAGGTTCGGTGTACTGTAATTTTAAATATAACACTGATACTTTTGAGACTTACTTTATCAACTAAATAATTATACAGCATCTGGCAGATTACGCTAAGACGTTCCTCTCAGAACTCTATGAGAAAAAGCGGAGGAATAATAATAGAAATTTTTTGTCTTTTGTTTTAGAAATAAATCTTATCTGAGACATTATCTCTTATGCCTACCTCATCTATATAAATTAATATTTTGCCACTACTAGGCATATTAATTCTACGCAGACTTTTTCTCTTCCCTTAAAAGATCTATTACAAAACACAATGAAAAAACGACCATATCCGATGGATATACGACTGTTACCGACTTTCATGCTCGCATCAAGATGCACTATGTTGTCAGCAAACCCAATGCCTTAGCGTTATCGAGATGCAGTTCTATTGTACAAGGTGCTAGTAAAGAAAAAAACGTAGTTTTTCCCAGTAACCCAGTAGTTCTCGAGATGCTGAAATTCCTGCAGCTTGGCAGCACCATCGATGCTTATTTCTGGCAGTGCCAGCTATTGTCATAAAATCCTCTTGTTGCTTGTTGGTGCTGATCGACTTTCCTGTGTTAATTAGCTCATGAATATAGTGGTAATAAACGTCAGTGGGTTTTGTTTGAGCATCCTACACACTGAGGTGACTCAGTGCAATGACACCTCTACTACAGTAGGACACACTTAAAAAATAAAATTCAGAGAGTAGTTTTTGACCAATATTGTGTCTTGTGCTGCTGTTGACAGGGCCTTGTAGGTGACAGATTAGTCGTTTGTTGTCATTTTGAATTCCGTAAAATTTCTGTCTCATGGAACTGAAAAATATAGCCAGTCGCTGCTCGCCATTGATAGATATAATGCAAAACTGGCATCATAGAAGTCTTGAATTTCGGTTGTTCCAAGTTTTCGGAAGGTTATCCCTACATTAGATGTGCCTTTGATAAATCTCATAATTCGTTTACCTGCTTCTCAGTGGTTTTTTTAATAATTGCGGTTGAATTTATTTACAGCCCACATAGAATATGTAGAGTCGAGATCTGTGTCTTGGATCAAATGTAAAAGCGGCCCAACAGCTTGCTGATAAGTAATGTCGTGTAGTGCAAGTTATTACTCCTCTTTAGATTTTTCTTTGCACTCCTGACGTGTCAAACTAGGTCTGAGAGGATGTGCAGCTGAATTGCACAATCTTCCGTACCAAATTCCTTAAGTATGTTCGCTGTATACTGTATTTACTTCGATCTGTGCCAATCGTCCCTTGTTTTACTTCCATGACAAGACACCAGTTACGTAACTAAACTTATAACGTGCAGTCTCACCATCTGAGATTTATTTGAGTTTGAATGCACATCTAGAACTAATTGCCTTTCTGCCTGGTGGTAAATCAATCCAAGGTCCAAGTCTTGTTTTCAAGTAATGATTTCTGTTCATCATTTAAGGCTTCGTTCCATTTTTGACAATCGTCACGACTAATTGCTTCTTTGCACGAATTTGACACAGAAACAATCCAAAACAAGCAAAATATTTATTAAAACATTTTAGGTTAACTTTTCTTTCACTTAATGGTTTTCTAATTTCTGAATGCGCAGAATCTGTATATGTTTAATCAGTGCCATTCTCTGTGTCGCAGTTCACTGTCTGCTTATCGTCTCTTTGTGACAATTCAAGTTAAACTACATTTCTGTCAACATTAGCAGGCTGTGCTTTTTCTGCTGATTTTTCAGCGATGTCATGTACAGACACTGGCTGTGGGCTTTCCATATCATTGTTGTCATTCGAATTCATATTCATGATCCTGTCCTGATAGCTGTATTTTGAATTTTCGATGGCTAGCACACCGCAGGCTTTCACAGTCGTCTCTGCTGATTTTGGGTCAATCAGTCAAAGATAAGTTCCTTGGATCAATATCCAACAAACACAAGTTCTTTGGATTTCTGTTCTAGCTTTGTTCGTTTTTCGTTCAGGATATGTACAAATACTCGATATCCAAAGATTCATAAGTGACTCAGATTTACTCAACGACTATTTTACAGCTCTTTAGGAGCAACATTTGGAACAGCTTTGGCTGGAGATTGATTCTTCAGATACATTACTGTGTTAACTTACTTAATCCTGCATGTGTCAATATCAATATTACCTTTTCAATGATCATCCGATTCAGGCATTACGATACTCGATTTTGTTCTAGTGTGTAACGAATTGTCGTTTCTTGCCGAATTCCATTTGCCTTTAGAATGACTTCATAAGCTAAATGCAAAATTCTATTCTAAGTTCTCTAGTTTTTCTACCAGTTCGTTTTCTACTCATACTTAGAACTCAATGAAAGGATTACAAACTTCTTTTTTGATTTAACTATGCACTGAGTGACTTTCTTGGCGTACCATGTAGAAAAAGTGAGTAGGTAACACAGTCCACCTCATGAAGTTATGCTCATTGGTCCACAAGCATAGGAACATGCTATGTTAAAAAACATTTTGCTCTTTTGTTTCATGTTTTAGAAAATGGTTATCGAGAATTTTTCTACAAGAAATGCATCGATCTTAACTGATGTTCGTCCAATCCAGCCCATAAGGCATAATTTGCTTTACTATATGCATCCTTACATGCTTCAAATGTCCTAATTTTGGATGTGCCAATTTTAAATAGTTGCTTTCTACAGCAATTGCATGATGAGAAACCTTATCTAATTGAAGCATGCCATGTGTTGAGCAGCAATTGCCATAGGAATTTCAGAGACAATTACATCACTTATGTTGTATATACCATGCTGTACCTCATGGAATAACATGCACAATCCATGTCTTGTTGTTTGATTAACCAACAGTAGGTTGCCTCCCAGGCCTGGAACATATGTGACATCATTAATAGTTATCTGTTTATTCTTGACATCAGTTCCAAGATTAATGTTATCCTCCACAATCGCCTCAAGATTGCTGTTATTTGCTACTGTATTTTTTACTTTTGTGGTCAGCTCCAAATTGTTGAACTGGTCTCCTTTTTGTCTTGTGTCATGTACATCTGGAATCTACATTCCAGCCATCACAACGATATGAATATGCCATTAGAACAATCAATGCGTTTTCATTTCCAGTTTTCACAGTATTTGCAGAATATAAAGATGTACTTGGCTTCCTCTTACTTTTACACTTACTTGGCTTAAGACCATTTTCTAACTTTTATAACATTTGAACTACTTGGAATGTCATGCATGAAAATTTATCTTTGACTTCTGATATTTACTGTTCTGCTTATTTGCTGCCAGAGTCGAATCTTTGGCTTCATCTGTTGAAGCAGATCGATAATTCATTGATTCCTGAATTAACTGCTGACTTGTTAAATCACTAGTAATATTCACACCTGAATTCCAAATTGCCATAATCATGGGTTGGAAATCTTCTGGACAGCCAGTTAACATACCTGCAACTACCAAATCGTCGTCCATTTTCTTATCAGTGCTTCGAATTGTTTGAGCAAGTGGGTAATTATTGACAAATATGTTCCACATTGTATGATCGATGGTTCTTGCAGCCTGATATAAATACATATACTCTTATCTTTGAATTCAGATATTAAATTTTACCATGCTTCTTTAGCATTCACTGTTCCACAAAGTTTTGGATATACAGATAAATTTATGGTTAAATACATTATGAATAATACTTTCTGAATATTCCTCAACTCTTTACTGTATGTGCAGTTGTCTCTTATGTTTCAGATACATTTCAGTCGTAAATTTCCAATCTTCATAGTTTGCCATAGCAGTCAACTTTTCATAGTTTATCAGTGATTGTCCACCAAAAGCCACCTTAGATTCGTTCAGTTAGTTCAACAAATAAATCTTGATTTTTTAACAAAAATATGACACCATCTCGTTGAATATACGCGAAATACAACAAGTCACAAGAAAAGGCAATGATGATTTATGCAATGCAGATACTAGTCAACTTGATTTATCAGAATAGACAATATTTTATCTATGGAAGAACATTACTGATCTCTACCAGGGTCCATAAACTATTGTATATTGACTCCAATCACTCATTTGAGAGACTATAAAGTTGATGTAGAAATGAATGAAATTCATATACACCCTATTGCCAGAACACAATCAAAACTAGACGGTTGCGATCAAAAATTTGCTACCTGAGGGCATTGCTGCAGCCTACATACACTTCGATGTGGGTATATAACCAACAAGATGTAGGAAAGGGACATTAGTGTGGCATTTAGGTATTTCTGATGTTCATGTGTTAAATGTGGAAAAGTGGTGATATTATTACCAAATGCATCCAGAGAGGACCTATGTGCTGTTGTTCTTTTCTTGGCTGCTGAAGGACAATCTCCAGTAGACATCCATGACGAATGTATATGGGGCAGCATGTCTGGCAAAAACCACCATTGTGGAGCGATGTGCCACATTCTGTGTTGCTCACTATTCGACACATGACACCAGTCGATCTGGAAGGTTAGCCTAATCCATAAACTCTAGCACCCATCCTACAGTCCTGCTCTCTCCCCGTTATCATGCCTTCAGTCCCTTAAAAAAAGGCCTTGAAGGTTTGACGAATCGCGGCAGATGGGGATGTACTTCTTCACACAACTGGACACGGTATATTATCAAACAAAGAATGGATAATCCAGGATTAAATGTAACAATATTATGAAAAGGATAGCGGAGATGCTGAGTCACAGATGGCCACTACAACAAAAAGATTGTCAGAAAGTGAGCTTTCAGCCAATGCAACATACACATAGACGATAACAGTCTCTGACTGCTGAGGTCTTGTTGGCCGAAAGCTCACTTCCTGCCAATTTCTGTTTGTTGTTGCTATCTGCAACTCAGCACCTCTGCTATAGAGTGAGTAGCAACTACCTTTTTCATAATATTGTTTTACCAAACAGGTATCTCCCACTAGGTGTGTCAATGGTATGATTGCCTCAATGCCCACTGGGATTTTGCCTGATTGGCATACCGATTCAGGACTGTACAGCCTACCAACAGAAAATTTATGGTTGTTCCTTATATTTATTCTCTGATATTACACGAAAGACCAAGGAGGAAAAGCAAGTAACAGCTACTTGTACGGTGTAGGCAACAAAACTGTACTTGTTTCCAACAGAAGCTCAAAGAATGGTGCACAGCTGTTCCTAAAATACTGCTTATTGAAACCATTGAAGGTTCCTCAGCAAGAAAGCTTTTATGTTCTTGTCGTCTAGCAACATTGGCAGTTAAACTATTTTCGTCAGACCCACTCATGTTATAGTAATGGAAGGGCCATACTGAGGCCATGGCGCGGCGAGCCACTGTCAAGGGTGCAGTTACAGAAGAGGTGAAAAAACTTACAGAAAAAAGGAAGACAAGTTAAGATGTAACCCGGTACGTGAGTTTTACGTGCCCCCTGTATACATGACTTCTGTCAGCGAGAAAAACACTTTCCCTTGGCTCAAGGCTGTAAATGCGTCATTTTTTCCAAGTAGCTTAATAAAAAATGACTGCTGCCGAACAGGCGTCACAAAGGATATGTGTCAACAGTGTGCATGGTTCATACAGTTCCTTCCTACAGAGCCAGTTCATGTTCAACATCTGAATTTACTTAGCTGCAATATTATAGGAACTCAAAGTTGGCTTTCAGGTGCTGAAGGAAATATGTTATTTGATGAAGGCTTTTGACTTTTGCCAATATCTGCCAACTGACGAGTGCAGTGAAACTGTCTAACCTAGAGTGTTAAAAATGATGGAATATTATGTGGAATGGGAAACACATCTCACATATAACACAACATTTCATTTCACTTTAATTTTCTGTCAGGAACGCCATAAATGAAAGCTCTTTATCTTATTTTAGAAAATATGCATAAGATATATGTACCAAATATAACAGAATATTCGATATAGCTGACCTAGTTAATGAAATACCAGTTTTCAAATTCCAGTAGAAGCAGCGGATGAAGACACAGCTTAGCATTTTGAACATTTTAAAGACTGTTTTTTCTACAAAGTATGGGTTATGAGATGCTTATCCATACATCGAAATAGCTCTAAGAATATTTAGAATAATTTCAGTGACTGAAGCATTTTGTCAATGCAATTTCAGAAAGGAAAGATGATAAAAAAACTACTTCAGATAGCATGTATGTGACGAAACTGTCAACTTCAGCTATCTTGTCAATAGAATATGACAGCCACTAAATTTTTGAGTGGCCTAATCAATAGGATTGCTTCACTAGAAAGCAAGGAAATGGAAAGTAAAAATATAATAAAAATACAGTCTGGGAGAGGAATGTGTTTTTAAGTATTAATAATAGCCTGTTTTCTTTTATTTACAGTTAATACTAATAATTAATCCATATCAATTAAATCAATTAAAATGAGTTCTTTTCTAAACAATGTACTAAAATCAGTGAGTGGTAGCAACCATAAGCAATAACACACAGATTTGGTTTTACTTCTAGTTTTTTAAAGTTACAAAGTTTGTTATTTATTTAGTGCAATGATACATTTAATTTACTATATGCAATATGTTTCATTTGTCTAGCTTATTTAAGTAATGTGTTATTATTAAACCTACCTTAACAAATTATAAAAGTTCTTGTGTTTGTGTGGAAAATATTACAAAAAGTACTTTTTCTGAGGAGGGAGGCGAAACTTTGGCAATTCTGTCAAGGGTGCAAGATGAACTCTGTATGCCTCTGGGTAGTGAATTTCATGCATTTACTTCTTCTTAATTTTTATTTTGCTTTGCTGTTTTGCTTTCGTTGCAAATAACAAATGGTTAATGATAACTTCGCTATTTTCTCCATGTAGTGTTCTTCCACAAGTGAGGTCATGTATCTGAAAGCGAAAAATGGTTTAGGTTTCACAATAACACAACAGAGCTAATGCCCACACTGTATATAAACAAGAACATAAGTTAATCAAGCAACTTTCATAGCATAAAATTTTAAATGAAAATGTCTATTTTAATGAAGGTGAAAAGTATAGATGTTTATTGTATTATTAGTTAAATGAGAAAAAAACCATAATTGATTGGTTAAACAGCTCTATTTATTCTCTTATAAATATTGTTTGGTATGTTTCTGTGCATATGTTTTCGCTATCATATAAATGTCAATGTTTTGAAATGTTTCGCTTCTCAGTACTTTCTACACAAGACTGTTCAAGAACATACGTTATGAACTTTGCTTTGGCCATTAATATACTTTATTGTTGTAAGTTCCTCAATTTCGATACTGCACTCTACATTTACATCTATACTCTGCAAACCACTGTGAAGTGCATGGCAGAGGGTACATCCCTCTCTACCAGTTATTAGGCGTTTTCCCTATTACATTCACATATGGAGAGTGGGAAGAATGACTGTTCGAACGCCTCTGTGTGTGATGTAACCTTAGTCTAATCTTATCCTCATTATCCCTATGTGAACGATATATTGTTGTAGTATATTCCTACAGTCATCATTTAAAGCCAGTTCTTGAAATGTTGTTAGAAGGCTTTCTCTGGATAGTTTCTGTGTATCTTCAAGAGTCTGCCAGTTCGGTTTTTTCAGTATCTGTCTGACACTGTCCCACAAATAAGAAACCTGTGACATTCGTGCTGCCCTTCTCAGTATACATTCAATGTCCCCTGTTTGTCCTATTTGGTACAGGTCCCACACACTTCTATAACCTGTCACATGATTGATTCATAAGCAATCTCCTTTGTAGACTGATTAAACTTGCCTAATATTCTATCAGTAAACGTAACACTACCACCTACCTTACACGCGACTGAGCCTATGTGATCACTCCATTTGATATCCCAATGAAATGTTACACTTAGGTATTTGTATGAGTTGGCTATTCCAGTAGTGACCCATTGACATTATAGTCATAAGATACTACTTTTTTCTTTTTGAGAATCACAATTTTACATTTCTGAATATTTAAAGCAAGTTGCCAGTCTTTGCACCACACTGAGATCTTATCAAGATCTGACTGAATATTTATGCAGCTTCTTTCAGACATTACTTCATTGTAGATAACTGCATTATCTGCCAAAAGTCTGAGGTTACTATTAATATTGTCTGCAAGGTCATTAATATAAAACATGAACAGCAAGGGTCCAAACACACTTCTACATCTGACAATGACTCTCCATCCAAGATAACATGCTGTGTCCTCCCTATCAAGAAGTCTTCAATACAGTCACAAATTTCACTTGATACACCATGTGACTCTACTTTTTACAGTAAGTGTTTGTGTGGTACTGAGTCAAATGGTTTCTGAAAATCAACAAATACTGCGTCTTCCTGACAGCCTTGATCCAAAGCTTTCAGTATGTCATGTGAGAAGAGTGCAAGTTGGGTTTCACGTGATCGATGTTTGTTGAATCCATGCTAACTGGTATTCAGTAGGTCATTCCCTTCAAGGTACCTCATTATGTTTGAGTTCAGAATATCTTCTAAGATTCCTCAACAAATCGATCTCAACAATATCGGATGGTGGTTTTGTAAATCATATCTACTACCATTCTTGTTAATGGGTGTGACCTGTACTTTCTTCCAAGAACTGGGCACAAACTTTTGTTCGACAGATTCAAGATATATGACATCTAGAAGAGGTGCTAAGTCATCTGCAAATTCAGTATAGAATCTGATAGGGATTGCATTGGGTCCTAGAGCTTTGTTCAATTTTAAAGAATTCAGCTGTTTCCAAACACCACTGACACTAATACTTATTTCACTCATGTTTTCAATGGTACGAGGATTAAATTGGGGCTATTCTCCAGGGATTTCCTTTGTAAAGGAACATTTGGAAATGGAATTAAACATTTCAGCTTTTGCTTTGGTACCCTCAATTTAAGTTCATGTCTCATTCGCTATTCACATTGTCCATCACATAATGCCACATCAAATCATGTGATTGCAACTCACACTACTGTCCACAACTGTTTCGACTCTGTAGTAAATAACAACAAATAACAAGAACGAAAAACAAAGATGTAGAATAACAACTGATATCAACTATGAAAACCATAATGTAATGAGCACAGTGAAATCAAATACTGAGGATGAATGCTTGGCTGTGCATGGGGTGGATATGAGCTTAGGGATCATGTGATCAACAATGCCGCCATTTGAAATGCATTGTGGAACGTTTTCTACATATACACCTATATAGATTCTCCTCAAACCACTCCACAATATGTGATGGAGGGTACCCTGTACCACTACTGGCTCCTGTTTCATTCACAAGTAGAGGGAGGGAAAAACGACTGTCTGCCACCGAATCAGCCTTAATTTCTCGTATCTTATCTTCGTGGTCCTTATGAATAATGTATGTTGACAGCAGTAGAACCGTTTGGGAGTCATCTTCAAATGACGTTCTCTAAATTTTCTCTATACTGTTTCTCGAAAAGAAAGTCCATTTAGGGATTGCTATTTGAGTTCCTACAGCATTTTCATAACACCTGTGTGTTGTTTGAATCCACTGGTAACAAATCTAGTAGCCCTCCTCTGAATTGCTTTGATATCTTCCTTCAATTTGAGCTGTTCATATCACAAACACTCGAGCAGTACTCAAGAATAGGTCCTACCAGTGTCATATATGTGGTCTCCTTCACAGATGAACCAGTCTTTTCTAAAATTCTCCCAATAAACTGAAGTCAACCAATCGTCTTCCCTACCACGATTCTTATATGCCTGTTCCATCACTTTGCAAAGTTACGCCCAGATATTTAAACTACCTCTTTCTGTTCAGTAGGACACTAGTAATACTGTATCGAAAATTACAGGGTTGATCTCCCTAACCATCTGCATTAACTTACACTTTTTCCCCATTTATGGCTAATTGTCATTCATCACACCAACTGTGAATTTTGTCTGTGTCGTCTTTTATTTTCCTACACTCACTCAACTTCGATACCATACAATACACCATGGCGTCATCAGCAAACAACCGCAGATTTTGACATGTCATGACATGAAATGATGGCCAGTGTGAAATGGTTTTCAGCCCTACACCTTTTTACATCACACAAATTTTTAAAGTCATCTTTAATGGTGTTGTAATCAATCTCATGTACATTTTTTTACCACGCATGAAATTCCTTTTGTTATTTTTTATCAGATACTACATGTCCTTCCCAGCTGGAACAATCTGAAGTGATAGTACGTTTAGGCTTATTGTACAAAATGTTTGATTCATATTTTTCTAAGTGCAAGACAATTATTAAAAGCCTGTGTCATTTTCTGCAATATTCTGATTTATTTTTAAAGCTATGTCTAGATGTTAATGTTTTACATATTGTGCCCACAAGCATGAATTACTTTCACGTTCATCCCCCTTCCCCTTCTCCCCCCACCCCACTACCCTTGCACACCCCTTGGCATTTCCACATGTCTGAGTTGGAAATGCGGCTTTCAAGATGGTGACAAGTGAGATTATTCATTTCAGCATTTAACCGAAGAGTGATGTTGATGAAGAAAAATTGGATCCAGAGATGTTGGATATGGAAATGGGCATCTTGTAGGAATCATTTTGGAACATCATCCGCTAATAAGGGAGTTATCTGATGAGAACGACGTTTCTTTCGTTCGTTCGTTCGAAAACAATGTGTAAGATCAATGTTGAAACCTTTTTGAGTCATATTTTTATCTCTATTCAAATGTTTAATACACTATAAGACAAAAAAATCGATATTCATACTGATATCGACCAGAAGTGCAAAATCGTAAACTTTGGCGTTCTATGGATGAATGTGTGACGCTGCAGTGCTGTTCCACCAAGCTGCTCGCAAAAGAGATAAACACGGACATGTTGATTCCAGGGTGTAAAGTATTTGCAAATTTCATACCGTGTACTCGGGTGGACAGTAACCAATCCTCGCAAAGACTCACATAAACAATATTTGCAGATGTCCACGTTTGAGGGAGGACATTTGAGGGAGGAGTGTAGTTGGTTGAGCCAGTTTGAGTAACTGGTGAATCTCTCGACATTTGAACAGGAGTGACGACACTATCCAACAGTGTTGGCAGGAATGAGAGAAACATGGGGCATCAAGAAGGAAACGGTCGTTCCAGATAGATGACAGAACTTTAGGACCGAGGAATCGTCAGAAAGGCAATCTGAGCCCCAGAAACGTCATTGCCATCAGTCCGACATGTAACTGGTGCTTCAGTGAGCACAACTGCCATTAACAGACAGCTCACGGAGAGGGGGCTGAGCCACAGTGCTTTTGTGTTGACTGCCTTTGACCTCTGTACACCAAGCCCGTTTGTAGTGGTGTTGGGCACATTTGGCCTGGAATGTAATTGACTGAAGTGGAATTGTCTTCACTGATAAGTCCCGCTTCAGACTGAGCTCTGATGACCAGTGAAGGTGAGACTGTAGATGCCCTGGCAGCGGTGGGATACCAGACTGACTGTCACCTACCATATGGCCTAACAGTCAGGAGTAATCGTCTGGGGTGTTATTTCTGTTAATAATGGGATAGCTTTGGTTCTAAGCTTCGCCATCTTTACAGCACAGTGGTATGTCAACAAAATTCTTAGCCCTGTTTCTCTACCCTTCGTGGCGAGCCATCCTGCGCCTTGACTTCAGCAGGATATGCCCATACATGGCGAGAGTTTCTTCTGCTTGCCTTCGTGCTTCGCAAACCCTACTTGGCCAGTAAGGTTGTCAGATCTTCCCCAGTTGAGAACGTTTGAAGCATTATGGGCAGGGCCCCGCAACCATCTCGGGATTTTGATGATATAACTCATTAATTAGACAGAATTGCCGCGATATTCCTTAAAATGACATCTAGCATCTCTATCAGTCAGTGCCAGTTCGCTTAACTGCTGGCAGAAGAGACAGAGGTGGCGCATCACATTGTTGACTTTCCAAAATTACAAAGCTCTTTTTCTTGAATAAATCATCCAGTTTTCCCGGAACTGTAAGCATTTGTTTGTCAGTACACGAAGCTCACATCTACTGATTTCGGTCCCATTTGGATAATTCCTTAGATGTATGTCACTTCTTTGTCTTAGAATGTAGAAATATGCAAGATGCCTTGTTATTACAAGTACCACTGTAAAATCTGGCAACTGGTATCATTGCAATTGTATTGCATTCTGAAGAGCATTATTTCTAAATTTTTATGTTATCTACGAGATGCTGAAGGCACACCAGAAAGTTGGGTTGTTGTGCAGCAGTTCGGCTTTGTTTTTCTATTCAGAGTTAGTCATGTCCTGATGGGTCACAGAGGCTGTAAATATATATCTTTTCTTACCAGTATTGTATTTAATTTTGTAACCAAACACTGTACTACTGTGCAGAACAGTTATCACTGAATGATAGTGCCAATACGAAACTGTTATATTTTTATAGAATTTTGTGAGTGTGAAGAGTAGTTTTAAATGTCTAAAGCTACAAATAAATTCTCATTTCACGGTAATATGTACACTCATAAACTGAAACAAAAAATTATTACCATTATACTAAAATACAAAAATAAGTACGGTACCATATTGACTATTCCGCAATAATACCAACCTCTTTAATCCATTTCATCACTTCAAACACTGTTCCATTTAAGTGAATGTAAGGAATGGCAGAAGGCTTGGATGATGTTTCTCAAGCACTGTTTGATAACATTTTGCCGCTTTAGAAAATATTTATTTTCTTAGCAGAAGACTAAGTTAATTATTTGATGCGGTGCTAACTTTCCACGTACATAAACGATTCTAGATAAATGCTCCCGTACGAACCAGAGCAGAATGAGAGCAAATCCACCTATCGGCAGATGCTAAAGCTCGCAGGCGATGCTGGGGAAAGCGACATCGAGCATGAAAGTAGAACTGCTTTCAACTATCGTAACTTGCATTGAAGTTGGTATGACAGTGTGCAAGTATATGTTTCCACATGTATGCTCACTTACGCATGCAGGGCGTGGGGCGAGTTTGCACGTGTAAGAAATTCATGTCTGCTGATACCTGACTGTGATGTGTAGCGGTTTTTCTTGTCCGGCAGTACACGGTTCTACAGTAGTTGGCCACTATCACTTTGTTGCACATTAATAGAACAGTATTTTGCAGGTTTTTAGAAAGAAGTATGACATTATATGAGTTTCTCTATATAAAATTTGTGGTCTGGGCTTGAATTATTTGTTACAACCGAATATAGTATATTTATGTCAAAGATAATTCTTTTTCAAAAAGCCACTTCGGGTTGCAGCATCTTTGGAAGTGTCAGAGTGCGGCTTTATAAAAATGATGTATGGAACTGCGCATTATAATTTAATGTTTTTATTACGTTGACACTAAAAACAGCTGTTGGTTTACAACTTATCCATGTACTCAGCAGGTGATCTGATTTCATGTATATTTTTAAAATACAGCTGTTAGATTGTAATTGGTTGTTTCAAAGTGAAAAAGGGGTTGTCTGGGATTCCCCGGTAACGTAGTAAAAATAGAAAAAAAAATTATTGATTAAAGCGGAAGGTAAGCACAACTGTAGTCTTCTTATATTTTTTGAGCGTAGTTGTTTTAAATAATCAGTTTCGCAGTTAGTGTTGACACCAACCAGAAATATCTAAATAGAAGTTTGATTTATAATTAAAACTTGATAACACATCTCGTGTCAGTGTTTGTAACACTGGGGCCGTATACTTAGCAATAGTGTTGGCGTGAATGCGTAGTAATTGTGGGGAAAGTCCTGCTTAATATAAATTGTAAAGTAAGGAATACGGAGTGTAGGCAGTGGCAGAGCGTCTAAGGAGAAGCACTGCATTGATATATATATATATCACAAAGGTGTGTCATATTCGAGTACGATACAGTAAAGTTAGTGCTTTAGTTCCATTTGTTTGCTCGTCTTGTCCTGAAAAACCATGTCGCGACGCGGATTTGTGTGAGTTATGATTTTAATAACGGTTAAGGGAAGCAATATAGTTTGCCTTATTTTAGATGATTTGCAATTGTTGGTGGAATCTCGTAGCTTGTTAATTCAGTGCCCGCGTAATTCTTTTTTTTTTTTTTTTTTTTTTTTTTTTTTTTTTTTTTTTTTAAAAATTGACGTGGTGACAAGATGTAACTAGTAGACGGAAAATTTGTTGGCATACCGGGAAGCTTTAATGTGCAATTGTAAAACTTGTGTTTCAGTTACAGCTGTTAAAAAAAAGAAGTGGTAATATACTGATTCACGATCTACAGCTCAAGATGCTTACTTTCATCAGTTTTATGTATATAACTAAATATACGTAATATACAGTAACTGCCCACCATTGTACTGTATTTGGAGTGCTATTACTGTCGGAATAGGAATTTAAACATAGTTCATATATTATACAACCTTTTCGTTTTCATGTGGGAGTACTTGTTTACCATCCATCAGTTAACCTGTAGATCATTCTACAACAGCATTATGTCGTAAATCATTACAGAGATTCGGTGGAGAGGGTTCTGTGTAATGTTGAAAGAAGTCAGGGTTGTTCATTTTATTTAACAATGAAATGGCTTAATATTTTGACAAATTGTTGTATTATAGTGTCTCTGATACTTAAAAATGCCCAAAAAACAGTAAGTGTTTATGTTAAGGCAATTTTCATTTTAGTTGAAGAAGTTGTGCAAATCAGATGCAGTACAGAAAAGGTATTGTGCTGATCACCATTGCTTGAATCAAGGCTGCTATATTATGTCCATCCCAACCTCGTTGAAGTGTTTGATGATATGGAATCATTAGCAGATGCCAGATTTGTGTTTTAAGTTGTATTCGTTATTATGCGTTGTTTCAGTCTTCATATTGTATTTGAATATTAGCTTTTTGCTTTAGTATAAATGCAAATCTTCGGCTGACTTCTCAGGGGCAAGAGACAAGCACTGTTTTTCTGTACAGCAGCTGTTTTGCCTTTGGCAAATGAAACTGGTTTGTTTGCCTTTGTAAACAGAAAATTGAAGGGAACCTTCTCGCTTGCCTCATTTGATACATTACATGCTAAAATACTGTCAGTTTACTCATGGCAGTTCTATGTATTCCTCGACAAAAGTTATGCTAACTTCACTGTACATCAAAAGATTGTGAGGAAAAAAATTATAGGCCTACAATAATCTTTCAAACTGTATTGGAATTCATAAATGTTCATGATGCGGCAGTGTACCACATCTGAAAATTTTTCTATCATGTTAATAAGACCCGTTACTTCCATAGATCAGTTTTTTTAAGACAAATTTGCATTCAGCATAGTATTTGCAATATCTTCCAAGAGATCAAGTGCAGTTGCTGTTGAATCCTGCTCTCCCTCTTTCTCTTTTTTCATATTTGACTCATTATGCAGAAGCATAATGTATTTTAGTTCTACATTTTTTTCCTTTCAATTTTCATCCCACCTTTGTAAGATCGGCTTTACAAACTGTACCATCTTACTCATGTTAACCATTCACTGCTTCACACCATTCCTCGTGGGAAGAGAAAAATTTTCAATCCAGATGATCTTGGTAATCATATCATCAGTATGATTTCCTCCTTTTTCAGTAGTTATGTGCTTATGTGGCTTCTTCTATTTGTAAACATTGCTTGTTGAGCAGTTTTGACTTGATGTATCCCACTTGTTATCCCAGCCAAATACCAGAGTAATTTTATATTTTAAACACATTACTGTCATTTACCAGGTACTTTTAGCCAGCTTGTTTCATCAAGGCTGCAATGTTGATACTTCATGGTCAAAAGTGGAATCTCTATTGCTTTTATGTTTAACTCATGATGTGGCTACTTGTCATCTACATAGTCTCAAAAGTTTGTTTCAGAGTACCGTGGTTGATGATTGCATTTAAAAAATTAGATTAATTAACATGGCCTTCAACTTGGAAAGCATACACGAGTTGTTACAAAATGTGTATTAATCTATACAGTAATTTCTTTGATTTCTTACACTTAATTTGTTGTAGATATTCACATTACTGTTAGCACGATGCTAATAACCTCACTGTTGGATGTCCTAAGTCCATAAATTCACACAGACATTATTTTTATTCATTGCAGATTATAAGGAAGCTCCTTACGAAACACTCCTGTAGAGGTTATTTGAATTTTTGGGTTCTGTGTTAGCAATGTAACAAACAATGTAGTAATTCTACATAAGTAATCATGCATATAGTATGTGAGTACAGTTTTCTCATCAGTAACGAATGCAGGCACATAATGTTACAGGTTGTTGGACAGAAGTAGAGTAGTATAACTGCCAAATTAGTGACATTACTGATAATTATGCAAGATATAGTTTGCTACCATTCAAGAGCAAATATAGTATGGCTGATGGCCCTGATAAAATAATCTCCCTAAAGTTGGTTATGTTTTTTAAAGTAGTCTACAGAATGTTAGTCATTGCTTCATTCGCTTGTAGTGGGTGTATATCTTGTCTTGTGTTTTACATTCCCGGTGGTTCTACCTGTTACTGTGATCCATATGACACAATGATTTAGTATTGGCCTATGTTATGTGTGTTGGTGAGTATATTTACAGAACCACTGCATTCATTTTCTTCTTTAGGAATTAACTTAACAGTTTGAGTAGTTCTGTTCTTATCTCTCATTCATTTACACATTGTCTTCCATAAATATCATTACTCATTTTATTTAGTTACTATACTGACCTCTTATACAGATACACAGTACAAGTTAGTACATAATTAAACATTACATATGGACAGTATAATGCCAATGCAATTTACGATGTCATCACTATAGACAATGAGTTTGACATTAAACATGTATAAATTACTGTATTGTCACAAACAATATTTGCAAGTACAATTCAGTAAGTGACAACAGTAATACAATATTTTAAGTTAATGTGGCATAATTTTACATAATAAGAAGTCCACTTTTTCTCAATGAATTCACTTATGGTTTAAAAGCAGTGGTCCATCAGAAATAACTCCAGCCCTTTTTAAGTAGGCTTTCTTTCATTACCACTGAAGATGCTTGAACTAAAGCGAAACACGGCTGGTCCAACTAAGAATCCTTTACTGTTTCAAAAGGTGGAGTAAATCCCATATTACTTGTAAAACTGCAACTGGAGGGGGGCCTCAAAAACAAAAGGCAACATATTTAATTGGATATTGTTTGGTAGGTGATTGTATTATTATGTTCTACTATGAAAATACTATTCTGATATGTAGAAGTTCTGGATCATGAGACATGAGTATTATTAATGTTTATGGTTATATACTTACGCACAGACACAGTATGCCAAGATGCACTGGTTGTTACTGAATAGTCTCTAAGAAGGACTGTTGTTTCATGTGGATACAAGTATGGAAGATTCAGGATTTTTAGTGCAGGGAAGAAAGAGGAGGACATGAATCGTATCACTTTTATGTTACAAACGAGTCTGATAGTTTATTTTTGGGTTTTGAATGCAGTTTGACTACAGGATTTGTTCCCTCAGATTATTATTCCATACCTAATTGCAGACTGGAAGTATGCATAATATGCCTGTAACAGTGTTTGTCAGTTGCACCTAGTGTTTAGCACTTGAAGCGTACAGCAGATAGTTGATAGTGTAGCTGTGAGATCTTGAAAGTGTGTGTTTCATTTTTGATCACTCTGCATAGATGTACCTAAAAGCTTGACATCTTCAAATAGTTTCGACATTTGATGTGATTTTCAAAGAGTGATCATTTTCTTGCTTTGTGTGGTGTTTGTGAAAGTTCGAGGCTACAGTTTTTTTATTTAATAAACTTATTTTATTTCTGCTAGCCAATCAGTCAGTACACTCAGTGAATTGTTTGCTCATGGCTGAAAGGCTTTTCTCTCCAAACACATCATGAAATAAAGCCTTCAGGGATGTTGAATGAGTCAGAATGAAGTTGGGGTCTAGTAGTTTTATTCATTCATGGTTCATTTTTATAAGAATATTTTATTTGTTGTGGTATTACATTTTAAGAACAAACAACATAATCTATGTATTCAGACATTTACATACATACTTATCTGTACTATCTTTTATAGCAGAAAACAGTTGCTTCACATACCACTGAGCTGTTGTTTTTTATCTAATGCTTCAGAAACACTATCAGGCATCTGCATACTCAGAATTTTAAAAAATATATATATTGATTTAAATAAATGTGCATACATTAGTATTAAGCAGAATTTACATACCTGAGTCCAAGTATTCTGATAAATTGTAGGAGGAGTTGCCAACATGTATTTCGCTATTTTGGTATTTTCAATTTCCTACTGATGTCTTCAAATAAACTGCTTAACTCTTTGCATTGTACCTCTTCGGTGCACTCGTAGCGTCTAGTGGTAGTCCTGTACACCAACTGTAACTTCTATTTGTTGTGAGGGATGGCTTTTAGTGCCAAGGGAAGTATGCATCCCATAAAGCTCTTGGGAAGTCTGCTTCTTACCCAAGTAGTTCCGCCAAGGGGCTTGGGAGCTATACTTACTGCATACTTGCCACCAACTTACAGGTTTTACAAATGTTTTGGGAGTACCACCTCTGATGTGCCTGACATCTTGTGGTAGTACACTGTAACGGGGAGGGGGGGGGGGAAGAAGGAGATGCTACAACAATCAATTTCT
This sequence comes from Schistocerca serialis cubense, assembly GCF_023864345.2. Lineage (NCBI taxonomy): Eukaryota > Metazoa > Arthropoda > Insecta > Orthoptera > Acrididae > Schistocerca > Schistocerca serialis. The sequence goes on along the minus strand of NC_064641.1, from coordinate 64,268,810 downwards.
GTTTGTCTTTAGGGCACTACTGTTGTCACTTGTAAAGTTGAAAAAAGTTGCTTCTTTTCTGCTGTGGAAATACTTCCTACCAAAATAACAGCTCACAAAAGGGCTGTGGGAGGTGTACCGCCATAGTTTTTGGTCCTAAATAAAATTATCAAAAAATATTTGTCAGTTGACCAGTGTTCTAATATGGAATTGTTTAAGGCTTCTGTTTTTACTTTAAATACTTTGGTTGTGGTTTTCACAGTTCATCACAAATTCATTACTACTGTTAACCACACATACCTTAATAGATTGAATAAAAGAACTTTTTCATTGACAGATGTCAGCATCAGGGGCATTGTTACTGGCTGTATTTGACCTTCTTTCTGACAACCGTTGCAATTTGCTTCATCTTATATGACTCTGCGCATACCTACAAAATAGGCTACACTGTGAGCATCTGGAGCCGAAGAAAGAAATGCATTTAAACTGATAACTTGCCCATATCACTTGAGTCAATGAAACGTTTTAGTGATGTATGGGCAGTAAATGTAGTGATATCTCAATGTAAGAATTCTGGTGCGAAAGCCTACAACAAATTCCCAGTAGGTACTGGGCAGAAGAATGTAAATCATCGAATATCAATAAAAAAAATAAGTCCCTTAATACAAATATTCATATGAAAGAGGTTGACACAAGACTAGTTGATAGACTTCCAATCTGAATATGAAGTGCTCATAAGTCTGCCGGGTAGAGATGTGAAATGTTAATTTTGGTGTATCAAGAACAACATTTATCTTATAATAAATTGGGTCACTGCAGCACAGACAGAACAATCCAAACATATAATGAAATGAGGCAAAATGATAGTTTACAAGTAGATATATCAGTCAAGCTTCATAGGTAACTGAGCAAAATCTTTGTCGGAACAAACAGTCATAGAGCATCGCACTGAAATTTAATCAAAGTGCTCTTGGTGGCCAGCGTGCAAACTGTTTTGACAGCTTAGCTGAACGCACTAGCTGACAAGTTGTGATCAGAGTGTCTCGACGTATGATCCTACACCAAGCCCCTCAGGAAGAGCGGAGCATCGTCCACGAGTCGTATAGTGTAGTGTAGGCGGCATCCAGAAAGTGTATGGTGCTCTAGTGGAGCTTCTGCTTACAGTGGAGATTATGTGCAACACAACCAGCTCTTTACACTCTTGCAGTGCTGAGTGCTATTGACATGAGATTTAAAATTTAATCCAAATTTTTAGATTTCCAGAAGACTTTTGCACTGTACCACACAAGCGACTTGTAGTGAAATTGTGTGCTTAGGGAATATCCTCTCAGTTATATGATTGAATGATTTCCTGTCAGAGAGGTCACAATTCATAGTAATTGAGGGAAAGTCATCGAGTAAAACAGAAGTGATTTCTTGCCTTCCCCAAGGTAGGCCCTCTGCTGTTCTGTATTTGTATAAATGATTTAGGAGATGGAGACAATGTGAGCAGCCATCTTAGGTTGTTTGGAGATGATGCTGTTGTTTATCGTCTAGTAAAGTCGTCAGGAGATCAAAACAAATTGCAAAATGATTTAGGAAAGATATCTGTGTGATGTGAAAATAGGCATTTCACTGTAAATAATGAGAAGTGTGAGGTCATCCACATGAAGGCGGAAAGGAAACCATTAAACTTTGGTTACATGATAAATCACTCAAACCTAAAGGCTGTAAATTCAACCGAATGCCTAGGAATTACAGTTAGGAACAACTTAAATTGGAAAGAACACAGAAAATGTTTGGGGGAGGGGGGGGGGCAAACTGGAGATTATGCTTCATTGGCAGAAAATGTAACGGATCTACTAAAGAGACTGCCTACACTACTCTTGTCCATTCTCTTTTGGAGAACTACTACGTGGTCTGGGATTCTTAAAAGATAGGATCAACAGAGAACATTGAGAAAGTTCACAGAAGAGTAGCATGTTTTGTATTATTGTGAAATAGAGAGAGAGAGTGTCACTGACTTATGCTGGATTTGGAGTGGACATCATTAAGACAAAAACATTTTCTATTGAGGTAGAATCTTCTCATTTCAACCATCAGCTTTCTCTCCCGAATCCAGAAATGTTTTGTTGATACCAACCTGCATAGGAAGAAACAATCATCATAATAAAATGAGGGAAATCAGAGCTTGTACAGAAAGATATAGCTGTTCGTTTTGTCCGTGTGCTGTCCGAGCTAGCGGAATAGTAGAGAATTTTGTCAGAAGAGACAATTGTATAACATCATACAACAGCAAAGAACCAGCACACAGTCTGTGTTGACAGCTTTGCCGAACAAATCAGCTGACAACTAGTGATTAGAGTTTATTGATGTCTGTTGCTGCAAGGTTTTCAACAATTTCAGTACATAGACATCTGTAGTTGTCTGTGAAAATCACTGAAGTTACATAAAATGCGTAATGCGAAGTAGCTGGTTAGAAGATAAGAAGCAGTAAATGGTTGTATTCCACTATACTTACAAAAGTTGTAAAATAATTTTAGTAATTGTCAGTGTGGTTTCAGTTGCCTGAGACTGCAGTCGTGTGTGTGAGTTGCATTTTTGTGTGTGTGTGTCTATTGTTGACAAAAACCTTAATGGCCAAAAGCTTTAATTGTGAGTCTTTTTGTTGTGCCTATCTGCAACTCGGCATCTCCGCTATATGGTGGGTGGAAACTTCCCTTCTCAGTATATTGTTACATTCCATCCTGGATTTTCCATTGTTTGATTTTTGTCAGTGCGATTAAATTTGGGTCATAATTTGGATTAAATTGATACTGGTCATAATTTGTAGTCAGCAGTTGCTACTTCTGCCTGTTAATGTAAACTTCAGTCATTCCACATACCTGGAGGCTTTCCTTCATGAAGGTATTTATGGAGTATAATGTGTTAGTGAATAAATGAAAGTAAGTTCTCTTGCCGTTGAAGGTTTGACTTTTCTTTGCGTATTTTTTCGGAAAACACGAAAAGATCGTTACTTCGCGAAGTCGCGCTTAGGCTTAAATTTTGTAAACGTGTTTGTTTCTTGTTTCACGGTAATTTAACTTGGGTCCTTTGTTGTTCTTAATATATATTAATGACTTGCCATTCAATATTCATGAAGAGGCGAAGTTAGTTCTCTTTGCTGATGATACAAGTATAGTAATCACACCTGACAAACAAGAATTAACTGATGAAATTGTCAATACTGTCTTTCAGAAAATTACTAAGTGGTTCCTTGTAAACGGACTCTCACTGAATTTTGATAAGACACTGTACATACAGTTCCGTACAGTGAATGGTATGACGCCATTAATAAGTATAGACCTTAATCAGAAGCATATAGGTAAGGTAGAATATTCCGAATTTTTAGGTGTGTCCATTGATGAGAGATTAAATTGGAAGAAACACATTGATGAGCTGCTGAAACGTTTTGAGTTCAGCTACTTATGCAATAAGGGTCATTGCAAATTTTGGTGATAAACATCTTAGTAAATTAGCTTACTACGCCTATTTTCACTCATTGCTTTCGTATGGTATCATAGTTTGGGGTAATTCATCACTGAGGAATAAAGTATTTATTGCACAAAAGTGTGTGATCAGAATAATAGCTAGAGTCCACCCAAGATCATCCTGCAGACATTTATTTAAGGATCTAGGGATATTCACAGTAGCTTTTCGGTATATATACACTCTTACGAAATTTGTTATTAACAACCAAACCCAATTCAAAAGTAATAGCAGTGTGCATAACTACAATACTAGGGGAAAGGATGATCTTCACTATTCAAGATTAAAGCTAACTTTGTCACAGAAAGGGGTGAATTATACTGCCACTAAAGTCTTTGATCACTTACCAAATAGTATCAAAAGTCTGGCAGATAACCAACAAGTATTTAAGAAGAAACTAAAAGAATTTCTGAATGATAACTCCTTCTACTCCATAGAGGAATTTTCAGATATAAATTAAGGGGAAAAAAATTATTAAAAAAAGTAAAAAAAAATAAAAGAACAAAAAAAAAATTAAAAAAAGTTGTTATATTAACTTAAGTATGTTGTTAAAAACTTAATTATGTCATGTACTGAATTTGACTCGTTCCACATCATTACGAAATATCGTATTCATGATCCATGGAACTAGTATTAATCAAATCTAATCTAATGAGCACAGATTTATTTCTTTACTTTAGTTAATATTTTTCAGGTACAGTGAAAACAAACTGCACAGCAGGAAGTTGAAGGCAACTACTCAAAGCAACTAAAGAAAATGTCTGAATCAAATGCTGTAACACAGCTAAATGTTGAAGGAGAAAGTGTAAGAAAGAATGAGAGCAGTGATTCTCTTACAAGACATCCAGAAGCGCCGCAGGCAGAAATAAGCAAAGGTTAGTATGCTAATCAAATAGAAATTGGTAGCTATGGGGCAGCAAACAAAGAAAACATGAGAACAGTGGTAGGTTTTTAACACCATTAAGGTTAAATAGTAGAATATAAAATTCAGGTTTTTCAGAAATACTCCATGAAAATAAGATCATATTTCATTCCTTCAAATAGTGTTTTTATGTTTGAATGTTAGGTATCTGCAATACATATTTCATTGTAACGCCACAACCATTACCAATACAAATTTTAAACGAATAACATTACTGTTACAAATTATCCTCTTCTCATCTGATTGTTGTTTGATATTTTTTCTATAATACATGGTGTCCCACTTAAACCTCCCTGATTTCAAGGACCTAAGAGAGAAAAACCACAGTAGATGTGACAATGAAAAATGCACCACATTGTAGAGCATCTCAAAGAATTTATATTCCTGCGTCAGAAGTGTCAAGTATTGTCGCCAGAGTGCACCATGGTCACATAAGTGATAATGGCGACTCCACAGCAGCGCGCACAAGGAGTAGTGTTGTTTGCAGAAACAAAATCGCCGATTACTGTGCAAAGAAATTATCGCCATGTGTGTTTGAATGCGATCCACCTGATGTGAAAACAATTAAGGAATGGTATAGGAAGTTTCTGGCAACAGGAAGTGTTCTAAAACATTCTGGCAGTGCACGTTATGGAGATTCAGAAGAGACAGTCAAGGACATCAAACGTTTCTCAGAAACCCACATAAGTCAATTCATCAAGTGTCTAAGCAACTTGATGTACCTTGATCAACATTGCATCGTGTAGTTCAGCAGCATCTTTCTATGTATGCGTACAAAGTGCAAATTCTGAAACATCTTATGCCAGACGACAAACCATGCCGACAACAATTTGCTGCGGATATGCTGCAACGTATTGATATGGATGCCAGCTTCATGGAAAGATGTTTTTTCTCAGGTGAGGCAACCTTTCATGTATCCAGAAGGGTTAATAGGCATAAAGTTTGGATTTGGGGTTCGCAGAATCTGCACATTGTCATTGAACATGTTCGTGATAACCCTAAACTAAACGTCTGGTGTGGGCTAATGCACAACAGGATTGTTAGACCGTTCTTTGTGGAACAAACAGTAAATGGGTCACTGTATCTTGAAATGTTGGAGTAGTTTGTGTACCCTCAGATACAAGACTTGCAACGCAACATCATTTTTCAACAAGATGAAGCTACGCTGCATTGGTCAACAGCTGTTCGCAAGTTCCTGGATAGGAAATTTCCCAATCGTTTGATCGGACATGGAGGACGCATTGCCTGGCCACGACGATCACCAGACATTACGCTGCTTGATTTCTTCATGTGGGGATTTGTGAAGGACAGCATGTATGCAACCAAAGTGGATGATATTCCTTCGTCACGACATTGTATCACTAATGTGATTGCAACAATAACAGAGGAAATGTTACAAAGAACTTGGCAAGAAATTGAATATAGACTCAATATTCTTCATGCTGCAAATGGTTCACATGTAGAGGTGTAGTGATGATAAATAAATTCTTTGAGAAGCTCTACAATGTGGTGCATTTTTCATTGTCATATCTACTGTGGTTTTTTCCCCTGTGTCTTTGAAATCAGGGAAGCTTGTGTGGGACACCCATTTTGTATGGCAGTGCGGAAATTTTTACCTGGCTTAACCGCAAAGGTGGAAACCAGCGAATTCATTGCAATGACAGTTACATGCTGGGACAGAAACGGCTGTGGAAAAAGTGGAAATGGGGAAGTGAGCTACTCAAGCCTTGCATGCTTGTTGTGATCGATGTCCAGCTGTTCCTGTGACCTAAATTTTGGGCATCGGCTTAAATTACATGCATCAATACCAACAAAACGGCTTTGGTGGCAGCTCTCATCAACATCTTGGGCAGTGTTGGATGCAGGTTGCATCTTCCCCCTGAAATTGAAACTCGCAAATCACATTTATTGATTGACAGACAGCATTATAGCATTGGGCAGTGACACGGCGGCTGGCACTGGGTCATTGTTCCCACAATGTAGCACTGTGCGAGGGCGGCAGAGGTGATGGACGTGTCCGAGTGGCCTCATGCAGCCAGCAGTGATGGTGGCAGCAGCTCTCGGTAGATTGGGCTGTCAGCCCAGACGAAATATGTTAAGCACTCATCTACTGTCACTCAGAATAAATGTCCACACAATGGTTTCATGCATCTGCTCATGTCTTAGTAATTTGTATGCAGCACTTCAAAGCTGAGAGTGAATTTGGCATGTCACTTCTGGTGCCAGTTTGTACAACCCCTCGGAGGTGTAATCAGGATAAGAAAGCAGTGTAATCAAGATTGGAAAGTGATGTGGGCATGTAATTAATACACGGTACTCAGGTTTAGAAAAGGAAACCATGGGGCGGGGGTTACATGATGAGGGTTGCTAGGGGAACAAGAGAACCTAATTCCAGTGGCCCGACGCCCAGCTTGAAGAAGAAGCGAAAATTATAGGTGAGTAACTAAGCCAGCAAGACTTTTTCGGTCGTGGTGTTGAAGAGTCCTTAGTCTCAATCGTCAGGTGATACGGCGAAGTGATTTTGATTGACAAGGCTGCTTTACTGACGATTTGGCCTATTCTGGCATGGACTGGTTGATTGTCACATCATCTGAAACTCAATGGACTAAAAAAGACTGCCTCTTTCCAGAATTTAAATAATAATAACAATATTATTATTACTCGTATTTGGGGCCTGAGGCCCCATGTATATCTCATTGTTCTCTTCTGTGTTAGTGAGTGCAGTGTCACTCTGAGGAGCCACCGTCGTGTCCTCTGTTCGTTCTGATGTGGCAATTCTTCTTGAATTGGCAGCAAAAATCATAAACAGGAAAAGAGAACACACACAAGAAGGAAAAAGCCATTTAATTATTTTCAGTAAGTTTTCTTTTTTAATGTAGATCTCAACAGACACCCAAAAATCTTTTGCGCAAAATTTCCAGGGTTAACTGTAAAATTTTTCTGACTGATACAAACCAAAAAGCACAGAAATTAATAGGACAAATGTTATACAACACATTTAGGATGCACTCCATTCTTCAAACTAACATATTATTCTTAAAGGGGTTTGTATGGTCCACATTCTAGTCTAGCAAGGGCCAGGTTTTTTGGTCAGACCAATAGACTTTGTTTCCAGAAAGAAAACTTGTTGAAAATGATTAAATGGATTTGTCATTATGTTGTGTGTGTGGTTTCTTTATGACTGAAATTTCTGTGACCAACTAGGGTATATCGCCAGAGACCACATCTGCTATCAACCACAGTGTTCGGTTTTTCCAGCTGTTAGGGGCAGGTGTAATTGTAGGAGTTACACTGGTCAAATTGCTTGTCGTGCAGCATTGCAGTGTAAATTAACAAAGCACCCTCTTTACAAATAACTCTTTAAAATTCAAAAGTTTGGGCAGGCTGTAATGTAGGAATTCCAAAGTTTTGGCAGGCTGAAGACCTTCAGTAAAGTAATTAGTGACATCACTTTAACTGTGCTATTCTCCTTGAAAATAGCATATGATCTTGGTACTTTGGGTCATAATGACTTGATTGGCAAAACTCTAGGAGATTAAAATATTATTACATGAAATTTAATATAATTCGATCCTTGTTGGTATAGAGCCTGATATGGAATAGTCCCGTGTTTGTATCTATCTCACAATAGCAGTGGCTATTGCATTTTGTAGCAGTCATTTCTTGTCTTCCGTGCACGGAGTAACAAGAAGTCTTCCTAGATCCTCGAGGAATATTGTTCTTTTGAGAAGAATATTTATTTTCAGCTCTGGATTGATTTCTTTCCACAGTGCAAAAGCATTGTAGGCAGTGGTGTCAAGCATATTATAAAATAAAATTACAGGCCAGTGATGAGTATTTTCCTCGCATGTTTATGTGGCAGTAAGCTGGTAGTGCATTTCAACTGCACCTTTTGTAGCATTGCAATCTAATATAACTTTTACCTTTTCATCTTCTCTGTTGCTGATTTGTGCTCCTTTGAACAGCATACTTATTTTTCTTTGGATTCTAGTAAACTATTGTGGTATCTTAATCAGAAACAGAATTCTGAACTGTGGATGTCTTGGCATAACTTACAGTCTTGTTTTTCCTGAGTGTACCCAACATTGTAACCATTCTTTTGAGATATTGGATGTGAAAATTATTGTGTGTAAAAGAATTACCAAATACAACATTCTGTTCTCTTAGCTCATGACAGATACATAACGACACGCATGCCTTGGCTTTTCTGAAGTGGTACACCAGGTGGTTTTTCTGTGTAGATTTGTATTTGCAGAGCATTCGAACTAGCACTGTTGCACAGTGTCTGCATCGTTATCCCATAGTTGGTGGGTTTGCTTGGAATATATTGTTTGGATAGTGACCCCTAAAGCCCACCAGTTGCTCATCAACAACATTTAATTCAGGATTACAAAATTTTGCAATTATTTCCAGCCATTGAACCTTATAGGTGCTAATTTGTCGTTCGTTCTTTGCACCTGCCAGTCAGACTTTTCATCAAAACATGACACTGGAGAAATGTGAAAGAACATCTTTATGACATTGTAGCAGGAAAAGTTGATCTGCCTGATTGTGGATACTATTAGCTGCCTATTGATTCAACATACGATTAAACACCAGCAAGCAATAATACACCAATATATGCTTCTAAACTAAATTCATCTAAATCTCTCCATTTGTCACCATACACTCTTTGGCCTTCAATATTAGTCATTTGCAACAGAGTAGTGGAGAGAGTTTTGTTCATAATTACTTGAAAAGCAAGTGGGACCAGCTGTTTCTTTCATTTTGTTTACACTGAATGCCTTTCCATTATGTGGAAAGGGTACCAAACTCCGACCGATGCTTGTACCTTTCAATTTAACTACTTCTACAGCCTGCAAATTGCCACTACCAACCTCATTGTCTGAAGCAAATTCTTCTGATTCTGATGTAAGGGTGAGTGCTATCTTCATTAGTAAGGTTTTCTTCTTTTGAAATGTCCTCCCCACTATTAGATCCTACCCCCATGAACCATGGACCTTGCCGTTGGTGGGGAGGCTTGCGTGCCTCAGCGATACAGATGGCCGTACCGTAGGTGCAACCACAACGGAGGGGTATCTGTTGAGAGGCCAGACAAACATGTGGTTCCTGAAGAGGGGCAGCAGTCTTTTCAGTAGTAGCACGGGCCACAGTCCGGATAATTTACTGATCTGGCCTTGCAACACTAACGAAAACGGCCTTGCTGTGCTGATACTGTGAACGGCTGAAAGCAAGGGGGAACTACAGCCGTAATTTTTCCCGAGGGTATGCAGCTTTCCTGTATGGTTGAATGATGATGGCGTCCTCTTGGGTAAAATTTTCCGGAGGTAAAATAGTCCCCCATTCGGATCTTCGGGCGGGGACTACTCAAGAGGATGTCGTTATCAGGAGAAAGAAAACTGTTGTTCTACGGATTGGAGCGTGGAATGTCAGATCCCTTAATCGGGCAGGTAGGTTAGAAAATTTAAAAAGGGAAATGGATAGGTTGAAGTTAGATATAGCGGGAATTAGTGAAGTTCGGTGGCAGGAGGAACAAGAATTTTGCTCAGGTGAATACCGGGTTATAAATACAAAATCAAATAGGGGTAATGCAGGAGTAGGTTTAATAATGAATAAAAAAAATAGGAATGCGGGTAAGCTACTACCAACAGCATAGTGAACGCATTATTGTGGCCAAGATATACACGAAGCCCATGCCTACTACAGTAGTACAAGTTTATATGCCAGCTAGCTCTGCAGATGATAAAGAAATTGATGAAATGTATGATGAGATAAAAGAAATTATTCAGGTAGTCAAATGAGATGAAAATTTAATAGTCATGGGTGACTGGAATTCGAGAGTAGGAAAAGGGAGGGAAGGAAACATAGTTGGTGCTTATGGATTGGGGGAGAGAAATGAAAGAGGAAGCCGTCTGGTAGAATTTTGCACAGAGCATAACTTAATTATAGCTAACACTTGGTTCAAGAACCATAAAAGAAGGTTGTATATGTGGAAGAATCCTGGAGATACTAGAAGGTATCAGATAGATTATATAATGGTAAGACAGAGATTTAGGAACCAGGTTTTAAATTGTAAGACATTTCCAGGGGCAGATGTGGGCTCTGACCACAATCTATTGGTTATGAACTGTAGATTAAAACTGGAGAAACTGCAAAAAGGTGGGAATTTAAGGAGATGGGACCTGGATAAACTGACTAAACCAGAGGTTGTACAGAGTTTCAGAGAGAGCATAAGGGAACAATTGACAGGAATGAGGGAAAGAAGTACAGTAGAAGAAGAATGGGTAGCTCTGAGGGATGAAGTAGTGAAGGCAGCAGAGGATCAAGTAGGTAAAAAGATGAGGGCTAGTAGAAATCCTTGGGTAACAGAAGAAATACTGAATATAATTGATGAAAGGAGAAAATATAAAAACACAGTAAATGAAGCAGGCAAAAGGGAATACAAACGTCTCAAAAATGAGATTGACAGGAAGTGCAAAATGGCTAAGCAGGGATGGCTAGAGGACAAATGTAAGGATGTAGAGGCTTATCTCACTAGGGGTAAGATAGATACTGCCTACAGGAAAATTAAAGAGACCTTTGGAGATAAGAGAACCACTTGTATGAACATCAAGAGCTCAGATGGAAATCGAGTTCTAAGCAAAGAGGGGAAAGCAGGAAGGTGGAAGGAGTATATAGAGGGTCTATACAAGGGCGATGTACTTGGGGACAATATTATGGAAATGGAAGAGGATGTAAATGAAGATGAAATGGGAAATACAATACTGCGTGAAGAGTTTCACAGAGCGCTGAAAGACCTGAGTCGAAACAAGGCCCCGGGAGTAGACAACATTCCATTAGAACTACTGACAGCCTTGGGAGAGCCAGTCCTGACAAAACTCTAGCATCTGGTGAGCAAAATGTATGAGACAGGCGAAATACCCTCAGACTTCAAGAAGAATATAATAATTCCAATTCCAAAGAAAGCAGGTGTTGACAGATGTGAAAATCACCAAACTATCAGTTTAATAAGTCACAGCTGCAAAATACTAACGCGTGTTCTTTACAGACGAATGGAAAAACTGGTAGAAGCCGACCTCGGCGAAGATCAGTTTGGATTCCGCAGAAATGTTGGAACATGTGAGGCAATACTGACCCTACGACGTATCTTAGAAAATACATTAAGGAAAGGCAAACCTACATTTCTAGCATTTGTAGACTTAGAGAAAGCTTTTGACAATGTTGACTGGAATACTCTCTTTCAAATTCTGAAGGTGGCAGGGGTAAAATACCGGGAGCGAAAGGCTATTTACAATTTGTACAGAAACCAGATGGCAGTTATAAGAGTCGAGGAGCATGAAAGGGAAGCAGCGGTTGGGAAGCGAGTGAGACAGTGTTGTAGCCTGTCCCCGATGTTATTCAATCAGTATATTGAGCAAGCAGTAAAGGAAACAAAAGAAAAATTCGGAGTGGGTATTAAAGTCCATGGAGAAGATATAAAAACTTTGAGGTTCGCCGATGACATTGTAATTCTGTCAGAGACAGCAAAGGACTTGGAAGAGCAGTTGAACGGAATGGACAGTGTCTTGAAAGGAGGATATAAGATGAACATCAACAAAAGCAGAACGAGGATAATGGAATGTAGTCAAATTAAATCGGGTGATGCTGAGGGAATTAGATTAGGAAATGAGGCACTTAAAGTAGTAAAGGAGTTTTGCTATTTGGGAAGCAAAATAACTGATGATGGTCGAAGTAGAGAGGATATAAAAGGTAGACTGGCAATGGCAAGGAAAGTGTTTCTGAAGAAGAGAAATTTGTTAACATTGAGTATAGATTTAAGTGTCAGGAAGTCGTTTCTGAAAGTATTTGTATAGAGTGTAGCCATGTATGGAAGTGAAACATGGACGATAAATAGTTTGGACAAGAAGAGAATAGAAGCTTTCAAAATGTGGTGCTACAGAAGAATGCTGAAGATTAGATGGGTAGATCACATAACTAATGAGGAGGTATTGGGGAGAAGAGGAGTTTGTGGCACAACTTGACAAGAAGAAGGGACCGGTTGGTAGGACATGTTCTGAGGCATCAAGGGATCACAAATTTAGCATTGGAGAGCAGCGTGGAGGGTAAAAATCGTAGAGGGAGACCAAGAGATGAATACACTTAGCAGATTCAGAAGGATGTAGGTTGCAGTAAGTACTGGGAGATGAAGAAGCTTGCACAGGATAGAGTAGCATGGAGAGCTGCATCAAACCAGTCTCAGGACTGAAGACAACAACAGCAACTATTAGATGCATTGCCTATTGTTTCTAATTTATTATCAGACAGGCAGTATTTGGCTATGATAAAAATACACCACTATTTAGTGCAAGAGCTAAAAATATAATGTCTTCCTTTAATGCTCAGTCGGATGTAACGTCTTCAGCAATACAGTGTCTGTTGTTGCAAAGCAAGCAGTGGACTCCATGGTTATGTTAACTGATATATGTGTGGATTGGATATAATGGATTGTAAACAAGTGTATAAATGAGTATTTAAAAGCAATTGGGTCATTATGATCCAAGGAATGCAAGTGTACATATTTCAGTTATTAAAAAACAGGGTCATGTTTTTCAACAACGCCGGGGTTTCTGAGAGGTAATTACGAATAGAAACAAATACATAAATTTACAAGCACCAGGCATTAACCTAGTAATAGAAAGATAAATTTATTGTCGGGTCATATTGACCCAAGGACAACAGCAGAGTTAAGTAAAAGACTGTGTGGTGGCAGTTGAGCCTGATCTCTGATGTACCATGTTGCCGTGTACCCGATCTACGATATTTAATTTCACATTTCATTCTTCAAGGTGCCAAGGAATTCTCATTGTTGCTGAAATGTTCCAGCAATTGTAACTTGTGTATGTTTTGTTCGGGTAAACTTGAACTAAAACATCATTATGACAGTCACTACTCATCTGCCCTTTTCTTTTTTGGGTCACTCATATCCTGTCTTCATATAGAGGAGCAAAATGTCAGCAGATGTGACACTCCTCAGCATAGAATCTCCAAAAACTGTAGATTCAATAGTAATGACAGGTGTTCTCAAATACTTTTATAGCACTCACCCTTAAAATTTTCTAACCAACCACCTGTTCCACTGTTATGGTGGTCCGTGGAGTAGGGAAGTTAATTTACTTTACAAAATTTGTAAAGCAGTGTTACAGCTAGTCAGTGCATATAATACTTATAACTTATCAAATGCTTTGTCAAAATTTTATGAAAACCTAATGAAACTGTTTTTAAAGCCTCTACTGCGTACCATCCACCATGAAAGCTGGAATGCGGAATAGTGTGCGGTAGGGTCAAGATTGACTACCCTGCAGCTCTGTTTATATTTTGTATTTTTGTTTATTTTTCCCCCCTCAAAAGAGAGTTGAACCATTTCATGCCTTCCAGAATTATATAGGAATCACTTGTCTATGTGGGACAGGATTCTCTCTTTCTTTCATGCAGCACGTCCTACAACATGCTTGATTAAAAACTGTTTCTCTTAAAATGACTTAGGGGATAACTATTAACTGATGAGAGGATTTTAGTTATAGGAACAGAAGCAAAGAAAAAATGCAAAAATGTTTGTTAACACTAATGCCTGTAATTACTAATATTTGTGAGACTACCTCATACATTTGTCGTCTCCATAGTTTGCTCCACAGTGTACATAAAGTCAAACACAGTAATTTACCACAGAATCACTTAGCATCCTGAATATTTTTTAACTATCTTCAATAGTGATTTTTGTCGTAGATATACTGTACTCACCATTAGTACAGATTTGTCCAAATAAGACTTATTTAACTTCTATTTGTGAATTCAGCAACATAGCTGTAGGTCTTAGGACAGATGACAAAGAGGGTGATTTGAAATTGTTGACAGATTGTAAAAGTTGCAGAAGTAATTGAAATACATTTCATGAAAACACTTGTGAAAACCAAGTAGTGATGAGTTGTGAGTTACTGTAATTGTTACAGATTTCTCAATTTCACAGAATGGTTTTGGCCGAAGGCTACAAATATGGTAACCCCCAACATAATTTGATGCATCCTCAGACAGGTTGCTGTTACCCTGAAAATGTGTTGCCAGATGTCATATGACGTAGGTTGCCTGTTTAAAGATATATTTTTTTAAATTAATTACCACCATATAAGAAACTTGTTAGGTCATATGTAAACCATTTTCCTCCTTTCCTAGGTTATGTTCAAATTTTCTTTGGCCGTTGATGTTATTATGTTTGTGACTGTATGCTGTCTATATTCTTGATATTTTTCTTTGCTTCTAAAATACTACAACCACATTCATGGCACTCTGCCCCAGCATATCATTTCTTTAATCTATTGTGTTGTAGTTACTACTTTAAATATCCTACAACTCGTGTAAATTACTATAATCTTCAGTAAATGAAATTACCTTTTCAGTTATCCATTGCATATCATGTGCAGCAAGCTGTATGGATCCACTGACTGACAGTTGCTAACAAGATGCAAAATGTTATGTCAACAGCTGGTTCATGTGGTTGACAGTAATTTGCCAGGTGCCACATACTATAGTGCCACTGGCCATATGTTGCTTTATTTTACCCAGATGTTGACTATGTGGAATTATGCCTTTTGACCAAGAAACATTTCACCATTTATTGAAAATGGCTCATAAGTCAAAACCAGCACACCTACTGAAATATTTTGCACTAGTATTGGACTGTCATAAACTTTGCAGCTGAAGCGTAAACAAGATTGAAACTTTTGCTAGCTTTCAAGCAAAAGGTTAACAAGGATTTCAATCTCTTTATATGCCTGTTGACTGCTCGATGCCTCCATTGTTTGGTGAGTGATTACCGTTCCACTATTTACATTCCAGTCAGGATTTTGCAGCATCATATTAATAAATCCAATTTGTTAGATGCAACTCTGTTTGCACATAAATTAAAGAATTGGAAGACTGTGACTGATGGTAATTGGCAAGCTATTGTATAAGTCACATTTTCATGACATTTTGTAGAAGCTGGATGTAGGTGCCCCAGTAATTCACCAAAACATGTTTACTTTGCATGCATAAATTTTTTGGTGTCATATGGGGTAGTAAATTGGAAGGCAATGTTTAGCAAAAAATTAGCCATCAGGGTCATACGTGGAGTTGTGCATGATGAATTGGGAATTCGGAGTTGTGCCTGATTAATTGAGAATTGCGTTAGTTGTGGTGACATTATTAAGTAATATTGGAAAACCTACTACATACTTTTTAAGGCATTCACAAGAGTTGACAACTGTTTGTGACAAAACATTTGTTTTTAACCCAAGTAGATGCTTTTGTGGCAGACAAATTGTTCTAATATAAAAACAAAAAAATCAATTTTTGCCAAAATAATTTAATTATATAGATAAAAAATCTACTCACCAAGCATTGGCGGGAGAACACACACATAAAAGAAGGTTGTAATTAGTCAAGCTTTTGGAGCTAATACCTCCTCCTTCAGGAAGAAGGGTTGAGGGAGGGAAAGGAAGAGGGTTGAAGCAAAAGGACTGGAGAGGTCTAGGAAAAGGGGTAGATTTCGGGAGAGCCACCCAGAACTGCAGATCAGGGGAGATTTACTATATGGAATGAGAAGGAAAGACTCTGTATCGGACGAGATTTGAAAACCTGAGAGCTTAAAGGTGGAAGACAGGGTAATATACAAGACAGACGTTACTGCTTCAACATCGTGCATGAGTTAATAAGAGTTAAAAGCTAATTGCATTGTACGTAACAGAGGTGGGAGGGGGTTGATGAAAAATAGATGGGTAAGACAGTGAAAGATGTAGAAAACTGAAACAGAGTGAAGAAAAGAGTAGTTACTGTGAAGAAATGCTGAAGTGGAAGAAATTAACATAAATTAAGGCCAGTTTGGTGGCGAGATCCAAGGACATGTTGTAGTGCTAGTCCCCACCTGGGGAGTTCTGAGAAACTGGTGTCTGGGTGAAAAATCGAGATGTTGCATGTGGTGAAACAGACACTGAAGTCATGATTGGCATGTTTTAGAGTGTGCTCTGCAACAGGATATTGTGTGTTCCTATTATATACCCTCTGCCTTTGCCCATTAATCCTAATTGATAATATGTTGGTAGTCATGCCAATGTAAAGGCTGGGCAGTGTTTACATAACTGCTGATATGACATGCCGCTTCACAAGGGCTCACCTTTGCCAGTTACAATGTGGCTATAGGTTGTGGTAGGAGGGTGCATAGGGCAAGTCTTGCACGGTCACAAGGATAGGAGCCATAGGGTAAATGGGTCCAGAAGGAACATAGGGTTCTTCAAGAACATTGAGGGAATTGGGGCGGTTACAAAAAGCTATTCTAGGTGTGGTGGGCAAAATTTCAGTCAGGCTAGATCTCATTTCAGGGCATGATACTAGGAATGCATGGTGTTATCACAGTAGCTGATCAGTACATTCCAGACCAGGATAATACAGTCACCAGTGGTGTGCTCTGAAGTTGTTCTTTGGAGGGATCAGCAGTACCAGGATTGGATGTGATGGCCTGGGAAATCTGCTTTTGAAGTGGAATGATGTACCTGCAGTGAAGACTGAGGTGAAAATGGTGATGTATTTGTGTAAAGTTACCTGTGGAAGTGTACTGGGATGTGGCAGGAACAGGATAGTGGGTTGTAGCATCGAGAGTCTGTCGCTTGAATGGAAAAGGGAGAGGAGAGAGGCAAGGAAGGGAAAGGTTTATGAAAGTGTGCTGCTGTTGTAGCAACCATGTGTGAGGATGGAGTGGGAGCAGGTAAGGGGATAGAGGCAGATGGAGACAGGGGCTAGAGAGACTGGAGGCCAGAGGGGTCACAGAAACAAGGATATGTTGTAGGTAGAGTTCCCACCTGCGCAATTCTGAAAAGGTGTAGTTGGTTTGAGGACTCCAAATGGCCCAGTCTGTGTCCCAGTTATTGAAGTTAAGCACATAGTGTTGTGTGACATGTTCACAACAGGATGGTCCAGCTGTCACTTGGTCACAGTTTGGCTATGGCCATTGATCCGGACAGACAGATTGTTGTTACCATGCCCCCATAGAGTGTGGCACAGTAGTTGCACCTAAGTTGTTTGGCCTCATGATTGCTTTCACAGATTGTCCTGCCTTTATTGGGGTAAGGGATGCCTCTGACAGGACTGTAGTGGGCAGTTCAGGCTTGCCCACATGAAAGGTCAGCTCCAAATGGTGATAAAGAGACAGCAGAAGCACTCAGTTGCCCCTGCACAACATTGTATGCCTCAGTTCAACTACTTCACAGTCTTTGTTATCTGCGTTCTTCCCATCAACAACAGATTTTCAGAATTGTGCATCCCGGAATTGCTACAAAGATAGCCCTTGTTCTCATAACACCTGCATTGACATAGATACTGTGTGATCCACTGTACGGCGTGGAGGTTACCCCTTTGGCCTCAACCTCTACTAGTCCCTGTCCTCAACCTGCCTCTACCTTCTGCCACTCCAGCCTCACACACTTGCTGTCCCCCAAACATACCTGTGTGGTCCTTCCCCCTCTCTCCTGTCACATCCTCCTCCCCCCCCCCCCCCCCCCCCCTGCCTCCCAGTCATCCTTAAGCTGTAACTAACAGCCCACTGCCCTGTTCCCTCCACATTTTTGCACACACACTGCGCACTTACACAGGCAGCACTATAGCACCTTTCCCTACCCATACCCTGCTATCCTTCCCCGACCTGTGCCTCTTTTGTGTCCCTACTACGCACCCCACCAGAGTTGGCTGCTCATCACATTTGGGCCTCAGTGTTAAGAGACAACAGTGGCCATGTGGTGTGTTTGTGTGTGTGCGTGTGCATGCGCGCACTTGCATCTGAGGAAGGACCTTCTCTGATAGCTATTTGTATTTTTAAGTGTACTTTACATTTGCCTGTGTTTCGCTCATTACCTCCTGTGTGTGGTGAGTAGTAATGTATTGACGTATCATATTGTTTTTTTCACCCGTGTCACAGAAAATTTTTGTGTTGTTGTTGTGACATATTTTAAATTTTTGAAGTTTATACCTCTCGTTTGACTTAAAATGGTAATGTTGGAGATGTAACATTAATATGTTCACATTTGCAGACTCAAAAATTGATGAACTTATTGGTTCAGTTGAGAAGATATCCCTAGGTGATGAGCTTCAGCACCAGCTCGATGCCTTGCAGTGCCCATTCACTTGGGAAATGAAAGATATGCTGATTCACAAATCGCCAGTAAATGTCATAACGAGGTATTGTATTTGCCGTGCACAGGCATAAATGCTGGTATCTTAATTACTTGTAATTTTCACAGACTCAAATAAAATCATACATAAACTCAGAGAGTTGATGACAGGTACTTCGTATTTTTGCAGATGTGGTGATTAATGGGAAATAGTGAGGTGGTGAGTCTTTGACGATAAGAAATGCTACGTGTGAAGTACTGTTCATTAAGTAAAAGCTGGCCTCAGCGTGAAAGTTGGCTTGAAAACCTCAGTGATTTTCTAGTTGTGTTCCTATTGGAGCTAGTATTACTTTCCCTTCCCCCCTTCCTTGGAAGTGACTTACCCAGCCAGTTACAATAATATCTATAAAATGGGGTATTTGCAATAATATTAGATAAGTTATAGACACTAATTTGCCAGTGAACCTTCTTTGGCTGTTTGATATGAAAAGACGTTGTTGGTTTCCATGTCTTCTGGCAGGTATGGTTCTTAAAGTAAATGTTTTTGAAGCTAGCTGCAAGACAGTTAAAGGTACAGTTCAACAATCTACTATATAATGTAAAACAGATGGCTTCAGGTTACACAGAACCAGGGCTGTAAATGAACATAATTCGTGCATTCAAGTAATGGAAATTGTTGGTATAGATTCCGACTCACAGTAAAGATGATACATTAAGTTGCAGACAGACACAACATAAAGACTGTCACACATTTAGCATTTGGCCAAAGCCTCCTTCAGAAAGAAAATATTCCCATAAGCAAGCAAATCTCACACTATCTCCATTAGCTTGAACTGGAATGCAACCGTCACGTTGAGCGGGATTCTGGAGTTGGGCAGGGAAGAGGGAGGGATAGCAGAGGCAGGGAGCAGAAAAAGAGGGGAGCAGGGAATGGGAATGACAGGCAACTGCTTTGGCAGAAGGCAGCATACAGTGAGGGTGAGGGGATGGGAACAGGGAGGAGGTTATAGGACAGAGGTGGTGGAAACTGTTGGATAGAGGGTGTGAGCGCTAGGTTGAGGCCAGTATAATTTTGGGAGCAGAGAGTGTTGCAAGGATAACTCTCATCTGCACAGTTCAGAAAATCTGGTGGTTGAGGGGAGGTTACCATCAGGTACGAGTTTTGCATTTCAGTTTTCCAGGATGTGGCAGAGAACCTTTTTCTGAATGACTCGTCTTTTTGAGCAAATCAACGGTTTGTGTATTGGGTAAAGTAAACCACCATAATGTAAGAATTTGAAGGTCGCAAAAGCCGCCATTGAACATGAAAGAGTCTCGCTGAAACTGAATGTATTTTGTGGAGGAAATTGCGACAGAAATGTTATGCTGGCCTTCTTTGAATTTTCTCGATGTAGTCCGTTAATCCTGTCAGGTAAGGATCTCAGACTGTGCAGCAGCACTCCAGAAGAGGACGGACAAGCGTAGTGTAGACAGTCTCCTTAGTAGATCGGTTACATTTTCCAAGTGTTCTGCCAATAAAAGTCATTTTTTTGGTTTGTCTTCCCCACAACATTTCCTTTGTGTTCTTTCCAATTTAAATTGTTCGTAATTGTAATCCATAGGTATTAAGTTGAGTTTACAGCCTTTAGAGTTAAGCGATTTATAGCGTAATCAAAGTTTAATGGATTCCTTTTAGAATTCATGTGGATGACCTCTCACATTTCTTTATTTAGGGTGAGTTGCCAATTTACTCACTGTTCACATATCTTTTCTAAATCGTTTTGTAATTTGTTTTGATCTTCTGATAAGTTTACTAGATGATAAATAACAGCATCATCTGTAAGCAACCTAGGACGGATGCTTAGATTTTCTCCTAAATCATTTATATAGATAAGGGACAGCAGAGGGCCTGTAACACTACCTTGAGCAACTCCAGAAATCACTTCTGTTTTACTCTGACTTTCCATCATTTACAACAAACTGTGACTCCCCCCTGACAGGAAATCACAAATCCACTCACTATATTCCATAAGCATGCAATTTCACGGCAAGCGGCTTGTGTGGTGTAGTGTCAAAAGCCTTTTGGAAATCTGGTAAAATTGAATCCATTTGAAATCCCTTGTCAGTAGCACTCAACACTTGCATGTTTGTAAAGAGCTAGTTGTGTTTCACAAGAACAATGTTTTCTAAATCCATGTTGACTGTGTATCGATGGACCGTTCTCTTTGAGATAATCCATAATGTTCGAATGTGTATATGTTCCAAAATCCTGGTGCATATTGAAGTTAATGATAATGGGCCTGTAATTTAGTGAATTATTCTTACTACCTGTCTTGAATATTGGTATGACCTGTACAACATACCAATCTTTGGGTGCAGATTTTTTGTCGAGCAAGCAGTTGTATATGATTGTTAAGTATGGAGCTATTGCATCAGCATACTCTGAAAGGAACCTAACTGATGTACAGTTTAGATCAGAAGACTTGCTTTTATTAAGCGTTCTTGATTTGAATTCCAGAATATTTGCTCTGTCTTCTTTGTTGAAGGGATTTTGAAAGGCTGTGTTTGGCAACTCTGCTTTTGCAGCACTGTCGTCAATAGTTTTTCCATTGCTATTGTGCAGAGAAGGCATTGACTGCATCTTGCTGCTAGCATATTTTACATACAACCAGAATCTCTTTGGATTTTCTGCTGTGTTTCGAGACAAAGTTTCATTCTGGAAACTATTATAAGCATCTCGCATTGAGTGTCTGTAAAAGATTGCCAGTCTTGGAGATTTTGGATTCATTTAAGTTTGGCGTGCTTTTCTCATTGTTTCTGCAACAGTGTTCTGAACTGTTTTGTGTACCAAGGGGGGACAGCTCCGTCGTTTGTTAATTTATTTGATATCAATCTCTCAATTTCTGTCAATACTATTTCTTTGAATTCAAGGCACATCTGATGTATACCAACATTGTTGGTTTGGTAGGAGTGGAGATGGTCTCTCAGTTTGTCTCTCAGGAAGGCATTTTTATCTGCTTTTTTGAATAGATATATTTTTCGTTTATTTTTGGAGGATTTGGGGGTTACAGTATTCAATTTGCTACATCAACCCTGTGTTCACTAATCCCTGTCTGTTTTGATGCTCGTTGTTAGGTCAAGATTATTTGTTGCCAAGAGGTCAAGGTGTATTTTTACAACCATTTACTATTCGCGTGGGTAACTGCTTGAAGTAATTTTCAGAGAATGGGTTTAGTGCAAGTTCAGATGATGTTTTATGTGTACTCTGTTTGTATTTTTGCCAACATATTGAGAGTAAATTAAAGTCACCACCAACTATAATTGTAAAATAACAGAAAGTTGTAGTTGCAAGGTCAATGTAATAATTTTTTTTCTTTGCGAGTATTATTTACCATCATATAGTGGTTACTTTCTGAACTACCCTCATATTTTTGGCAGTTGCTTTTCGTGATCACTTTTCACTCTGTCTCTGTTTGTTATGTTTTCTGACATCTTTATTTTGATACATTCCTTAATTATGCTGTCCCGGAAACTGAGTGTTTGCACCATGTTGCTGGCCTCATCGTACTTCATTTCATGTTTATATCCGCGGCAATATTCGTTTGACAGCTGATTAGACCTTGATCATGGATGTAAGTAGTTATTTGACTTAAGCCATCTGCATAACTTACTAATTGGGAGTACAGAGGTGCCTCTAAATCATTAATGTAGACCAGCAAAAGGAAAGGGCCCAATATGGAGCCCTGAGGTACACGTTTTATTGTTTCATAGCTGGATTGGAAATGTTTGATCTGATAATTAATTTCATAATTCAGCTTTGTACGCTGCTTATGATTGGTCAGATAAATGATCAGTAGTTTTATGGATGTGGCATTTATATTGTAAGTTGGCGGCATCTCATTCAAGACGCGGAGGAGGCTCTACCGTCAGCTATCGAACGTACTGGGTGCAAATTGCTGCTCATGTCAGCGTGAATGACACCTGCCGCATTGGTTCTTAGGCAATTCTCAGTACCTTCCAGCTGAAGACCAGTTTGATGAAGGCAGTTACCACTGATGATGCAGGCTAAGCTCATTATTTGTGCATCATACCCAGAGTTGATTGCGATCCTTTGGTTTGGAGCAGAGTGGAAAGTCTAAACCAGAGGCTCAGACGATTCTGCGATGGTATCTCACGTAAATTTCTCTACCTCCATTATTGGGTGGAGAGTTGCACTTTTTTCAAGTGTACCTTCCACCACCCCCTTGGGATCAGTGATGAATTGCTGGCTGATATCGAAGAGAGCTCAGCCACATTATTCTCGGAGAATGCTCATCCTCACAGATTGGAAATAGAAAAGGGTTATATGATACAGGTAAACTGGAGGAACATCCATGGTGAGGTCTCAGAATTAGTGTTCCACATTAAAGATAATCGTGTCCACAGATAGTATTAGGAATAGGAAGTTGGTTGCAGCTGGAAGTGAATAGTAATGAGATACTAACTTCAGATTTGAATGTTTATCATAAGGATAGTCCGTTAGAAAGTGAGCTTATGGCCAACAAGGCTTTTGTTAATAATATGCTATACACACACACACACACACACACACAAGCACACGCACGACCACAGTCTCTGGCTACTGAGGCCAGATGGTGAGCAATAGCGCATGATGGGAGATGCAACTAGGTGATGGAGGTAAGGAGAAGGCTGGGGTGGGGTTGGGGAGGGATAGTGGGGTAGGGTTGGTGGGTTATTGCTTGTGGGAACATACAGGGACAAGGTGGAGGCAGGGTAGGGCAGGTAGGTGCAGGTTAGATGGAGAGGGGGTGGGGAGTGGAAAGGGGAGAAGTAAAAAAAAATCTGAGGGTGTGTTGGTGGAATAGTGGGCTGTGAAGAACTGAAATGGGAACAGGGGTGAAGCAGTCATTGAAATGAAGAATGTGTTGGGCTGCGTGCTCAGCAGCGGGGTGGTCCAGCTGTTTCTTGGCCACAGTTTGTCGGACAGATCACATGACTAGTTTCATAAGTGACCCTACCTTTGATGAGATAAGTGATTGGACTGGAGTAGGTGGTGGTGGTGGTGGTGGGAGGATGTATGGAACAGGTTTTGCATCTAGATATATTACAGGGGCGTGAGCCATGAGGCAAGGGGTTGGGAGCAGGCATTGTGTAGGAATGGGCAAGAATATTGTGTAGGTTCAATGGGTGGCAGAATACCACTGTGAGAGGGGTGGGGATAGTGGGAAGACATTCCTCATTTCAGGGTGCGATAGAGGTGGTCGAAACCCTGTCAGAGAATGTGATTCAATTGCTCCAGTTGTGGTGGTATTGAGTCATGGGGGAATGCTCCTTTGTGGCTGGATGGTGGGACTTGGGGAAGTGGTGTTGACTGAAGAGAGAAGGCATAGGAGATCTGTGCTTGTACAAGGTTGGGAGGGTAAGTACGGTCTATGAAGGCCTCATGGGACCCTCAGTATATTTCAAGAGGGACCGCTTGTCATTACACATGGTGGCTACGCTATATGGAAGGGATTTCTTGGTATGGAATGGGTGGCAGCTGTTGAAGTGGAGGTTTGCTAGTGGTTCGTAGGTTTGATATGGATAGAGGTACTGATGTAGCCGTCTGTGAGATGGGGGTCAGCATCAAAGAAGGTGGCTTGTTGGGTTGAATACGTGCTTGTTGAGTTGAGTGGGACCGGATGAAGCAAATCGAGGAGAAGGTGTTGAGGTTCTGGAGGAATGTGGATAGGGTGTCCTCACCCTCGATCCAGATCACGAAGGTGTCATCAGTGAATCTGAACCTTTAGGAAAGATTCCTGTAGTTGGCCCATGAATAGTTTGACATAAGATGGTGCCATGCAGGTGCCCATAGCTGTACCCCAGATTTGTTTGTAGTGAATGCTCATTTGCATGTTGAGGGATTTGGGGAATGATGGTGAGGCAAGGTTCAAGATTAAGAAATTCTGGAAAATTAACAGGGGGTGATTTGTGGGCTGTGGGGGTGGGTCATGGTTGGATGGAGGAGTGAACTGAATCAGGGAGGGTTCAAGATTCGTCATAGTCAACGGCTATGGGCACCCACACGGCACCATTCTGTACCAACCTGTTCATGAGCCATCTAGAGGAATCTTTCCTAAACACCCAGAATCCCAAACCCCTCACCTGGTTCCGATTCATTGATGACATCTTTATGTCCGGATTGAGGGTTTGGATATCCTAGCCTCATTCCTCCAGAACCTCAACACCTGCTCCCCTATTTGCTTCATCTGGTCCTACTCAACCGAACAAGCACCTGGTCCTACTCAAACCAACGAGCCACCTTCCTTGATGTTAACCTCCACCTCAAAGATGGCTACATCAGTACCTCTGTCCATATCAAATCTACCAACCACCAGCAATACCTCCACTTCGACAGCTGTCAACCAATCTATCCCAAGTAGTCCATTCCATATAACCTAGCCACCCGTGGGCATTGAATCTCTCAAAATATACCGAGAGACTTAGACCTTAGACCTTAATTACCCTCCCAACCTTGTTCAAAACCAGATCTCCCATGCCTTATCTTTCCAGTCGCCCACCACCTTCCAAATTCCCACCATCCAGCCACAGAGGAGCATTCCTTTCATTACTCAGTACCAGATAGTACTGAATCACATTCTCTGCCAGGGTTTTGACTGCTTCTAGTGATGTCCTGCAAAGAGGAGTGTCCTACCCACCTTCCTCCCCACTCCCCTCACAATGGTATTCTGCCACCTATTGAACCTACACAATATCCTTGTCCATCCCTGCACAACCCTTGCACGCAACCCTAGCCTCATGGCTCATATCCCTGTAAATGACATAGATGCAAGACCTGTTCCATACATCCTCCCACCACCGCTGACTTCAGTCCAGTTACAAGCATCACTTATCCGATCAGAGGCAGGGCTACCTTCGAAACCACTCATGTGATGTACAAGCTAAGCTGCAACCACTGTGCTGCATTCTATGTGGGCGCGACAACAAACAAGCTGTCTGTCTGCATGGATGGCCACTGACAAACTGGCCAAGAAACAGCTGGATCATCCCGTTGGTGATTACACCGCCCAACACAACTTTCTTCATTTCAATGGCTGCTTCACAGCGTGTGCTATCTGGATCCTTTTCACCAACACCAGCTTTTGTGAACTGAGCATGTGGGAACTCTCCCCATAACTCTCCTGGCCCCAACCTTTGCTAGTCATTGTCGTTACCCATTTGGCCCCTTCTCTGTTTTCATTCCACCACTACACAGCCCTCTATTCCACACACACACACACCCTCAGTCTTTTTACTTACGCTTCCACAAGCAGCACTTCATCGTCCCCCACCCCTACCTTGCTATCTCTCCCTGTCGCTGCCCCAGCCTCCTCCGTACCCCAACCATCTGCTTGCCTCCATCATGTGCGGCTACTCGCAGTCTGGCCTCAGTAGCCAGAGACTGTGGTGGTCGTGTGTGTGTGTGTGTGTGTGTGTGTGTGTGTGTGTGTGTGTGTGATGTCTGTTTTTTTCTGTTGTTTGAATGTATCATAAGGTTAGGTTAAATGCCAGTGGTAGTGGCATATTTATTGTAGTAAAGAACACAATAATATCTAGCATTTTTCTCATGATCCTGGATGTGCATTAATGTGTGTGAAGTTAAGCATTCAAAGTTGGGTCAAAGATGGTAATCGACTGCTTTTGTAGACAGCTTCTTTCAGGAGCTGTAGTGATTGATCACTTCAGAGAGCATTTGAATTTAATGAGTAAATTTGCTATTGTAATAGGGAGTGACTTCAGCTTGCCAGATATAGAATGAAAAAGGGAGGCTAACAACAGGGATTTGGGTGATGTTATTCTGAATGTTTTGTTTGAAAATTACTTTGAGCAGATATTTAGAGAACCAACTCTTGAATGTAAAGTCTTGACCTCCTAGCAACAAACAAATCTGAACTATTCAAAGCAGTTAATGTAGACGAGGGCACCAGTGGTCATAAGGCAGTGATGGCATCAATGAATACGGCTGTTATAAGGACTGTTAAGAAAGATAAGGCAATATTCTTGCTTAGTAAGTGTGCCAGGATACAAATTGCTCAGTATCTGAGTAGTTGGCATCGAATATTCAGTGCTGAGAACAATCTGGAGCACAAATGGAAAAAATTCAAAAGCATTGTTCAAGATATGCAAGTGCGTTCTGGACAACGTCTTAAAGGATGGTGAAGATACTCAGTAGTTCAATAGCCACATTAGAAAATGGCTTTGTATGAAAAGACAGATTCATCGCAGATTTAAAAGAATTTAAAACCTAGCTGACGAACAACAGCAGAATGAAGCGAAAATGAGCAAAAGGAGAGCATCGAGAGGACCATTCAATGATTTTGAAAGTAAAATTTTGCAACCTGATCTGATTAAAAGCCCTAAGAGATATTAGTGTTTCATAAAACCAGAAAGTGATTTGAAACAGTTGATTCCGCCACTCAGTGATGATACTGGCACTGAAACAGAAGGTGGCAGAGAGAAGACCGAAATACTGAAACTGGTCTTCTAAATTTGTTTCGCAACGGAAGATCAAAATACGCTCAAATCTTTCAGTCGTCATACAGATGACAAAATGGCAGCTATTGAGGTAAACAATCACAGAATAGAAAAGCAATTACACTTGCTTACTAGTGAAAAGGCTTCTGAACCAGATGGGGTACCTGTGAGATTCTATGGACATTACGCGAAAGAACTTGCTCTGCTTCTAGCAGCAGTTTATCATTGGTCACTGGAGCAAGTGACTGGAAGAAATTGCAGGTAATCTCAGCAGTACCACAAGGAAGTGTGGTAGGACAATTACCGAGTGAGGTGGCGCAGTGGTTAGATACTGGACTCGCATTCGGGAGGACGACGGTTCAGTCCCGCGTCTGGCCATCCTGATTTAAGTTTTCCGTGATTTCCCTAAAATCGCAAATGCTGGGATGGTTCCTTTGAAGGGGCACGGCCAACTTCCTTCCCCGTCCTTCCCAAATCCAATGAGACCGATGACCTCGCTGTCTCATCTCCTTCCCCAACCCCCCCCCCCCCCCAAGTTACTGTTCGCTGTAAATATAAATGATGTAATAGAAAAAGTCAGAAGCCTCATAATGCTGTTCACAGATGATGCAGTTGTCTTTAAGAAGGCAGCAATACCAGAAGACTGTAGTGACTCGTAGAGGACTTGAACATTGTGGGAACGGTTGACTCCGATTGTAAATGACTGTAACACAGTGCACGCATAAGAGGATAAATAAATCCACTACTGTACAACTACACTATTGATGGAAAGATTGCTTGCTGGAAATAGTATCTACTGTAAAACATCAAAGATTAACCATCTGGAGCAACCTTAAATGGATTAATAGAGAGATGACGAAGTGGAACACCATTTGTCACAGGATCGTTTAGGTGGTGCGGAAGTGTTACATGTGCTGAATAGTGTGTTCCCACCCATGCAAGTCCAAAGAGCTCTTACTGGGAAGACAACAGGATGGGTATTGATGCTGCTGTTGAGGTCATTGGTGGGCTGGTTTGCAGAATTTTCAGCAAACAGGTGGTCAAGTTGGTAATTCGGCAGTGACTATTCATGTTGGTAGACAGCATATGACGTGTGTAACAGTGCTTTTTTTGTATGTGGACCCTTCTTTAATTGTTTAGGGAGTTTCTGTGACTAGGTTGCAGCAGGGATTGTTTTGCAACTTGGCTGCATGTGAACAGATGGCACATGAGATTACAAGATATTAGCAGCGGTGCAAGGAGGGACTAGGATGCTTGATATATTTACTGAGCAATGGAATATCACATTAGGGATAAGATTATAAGGTTTTGTAGAGTGCAAGTGGTAGTTAAATTCCTGGTGAAGGATGCAATTTTAGTGTGTGTGTGTGTGTGTGTGTGTGTGTGTGTGGTGTTTTTTTGAGAGAGAGAGAGAGAGAGAGAGAGAGAGAGAGAGAGAGAGAGAGACAGTCAGTTGGTGACATTCGCCATGCACCAGTCGGCTACAGGATGGTAATTGTCTTTCCTCAGGTTTGTTTCCTGCCTCCATCCTGGAATTTCCACATTCTATTAAAATCTGAATATTCCTGTGGGAGCACCAGCTAATGTGTTTGTACTGTAGTTACTTCTCTTCAGTTATAATTACTTTTATTGATTTCATTGCAGTTACAATTTTGTTAATATTGTGTAAAGTGTACATGATCCATTCTTCTGATGAACATTCTGTAGGATGTAAAAGCATTCTGGCAGCTTAATTTTGAGGTGCAATTTCTCCTTCTTATTATTACTACTATTACATATTTCATATGTAATTACTAGTAATGTATGATTTGTTTCATTTTATTTGTAGGTTAGAGGAGAAAGAAGAGGAGCTAGATGGTGAAGAAGGGGCATTTTTATTGCTGCGACAATGCGGTCTGCAGCTTGCTTTGTGTTACGAGAACTGGTATAAAGGCGATATTGCTGCAGCTCGTGAACGCCAGCACACTTGTGACAGTTTAATAGAAAATGAAGATGCTCCTTATTTGGATGGCCTGAAACATATTAGTAGATCTTGTGCAGTACATCTTGCGTATCTGTCAGGAATAGTCTCAGATGCTCGCACATTACTGAGGAAAGTTATTCCTTTCAAGGAACTTAATGATGTTAGTAAAGCCTGTGTTGTTGGAATGAGAGGGATTGTTCTAATGGAATATGGATATCAGGGAACAAGCCAGTCAGTACCATACATCGAACAAGCATTAGAACTGGATCCATCAAGTGGTCAGTACTGTGATTAAAGTACTTGTATCATTGCTTTTTCATTTACATTTAACAGTATCTATACAGTGTGTAATAATCCAAAGTGTAACTTGTTAGCTTGAAAGAGAACCTTCAATCAGAATTTAGACTTATGAAGGTAAAAGAATCAGAAATGTAAACGAGTAAGAGCATTTCAGAACCGTGGACTACTTCATCTAGAAACAGGCAATTTAAAGAGATTACAAACCACTCCCCACTAAAATTCTTTTAACACCCCAAGCAAGATAGGAATTGGATTCCTACACGACTTCCAGTAAAATGTCTCATTCACTCAATATATTTCACCACTTGTCATTAATTGGCAGTTGATTCAGAAAACATCTTTATTTAGTGTATGAAATTATTTTTCCTTTCGTCTTTCCCTCTCCTTCCCCTTTCCTGATGAGGCAACAGTTTGTTGCAAAAGCTTGAATTTTGTGTGTATGTTTGTGTTTGTTTGTGTGTCTATCGATGTGCCAGCACTTTCGTTAGGTAAGTCACATCATCTTTGTTTTTAGATAAATTATTTTATTGATTAGATAGAAAATCTAGGCACCAAGCGGTGGCAGAAAAAACACAAAAAATGGTTTTAACTGGCAAGCTATGGAAGCCAGTGGCTCCTTCCTCAGGCGACAGGGTTAAAGGGGAAGGAAGAGGGGTGAAGGAAAAGGACTGAAGAGCTCTGGGACGTTTCCAGCCCTTTTCCTTCACCCCTCTTCCTTCCCCTTCAACCCTTCTACCTGAAGAAGGAACCACTGGCTCCCAAAGCTTGCCATTTACAACCATCTTTTATGTGTGTGTTCTGTCGCTGCTTGGTGAGTAGATTTTTTTATCTGTACAATAAAATTATTTTATTTGGTTTATCCGTTTATTTGATTTGCAGTGGTCAACATGTTTGTCATTAAAAGAACAGGTTTTGCAGTTTTGAAGGTGTAGTAGAGCTTGGATATGCACATATTGGTTGCATATTTTTTCATAAAAAATTATGGATCTCTTGAAATAAATTTTTACTTTGCATAAAAAAGTAATATATTACAGCAAGACCTGTTATTGTAATGTGAAAGCTTTCAGAGCAATTTCATGATTTCTAAAATTTTGTTGTTGATATGCTGTTGTGGACTGAACTTACTTGGTATGCCAAATATTCTTTCTCTGTCTGTAGAGAACGTCTTTAGAAGTGGTGGAGATCGTATCTTTGAACCACAGCACACAGTGGCTTACTGCTGCCAAGTGAAATTTTACAGCAAGGTACATTTATGCGGGGACTTTAAATCATGTGTTTCTGAAATTTGAGTGTAGTTGGGATATACCGGTTGTTGTCACACACTATCCCTACCAGCCCTCTATGGAAGTCTGGCGCACTTCCTCTTTCCAGTTTGTGTACATAGAGAAAACTATAGCAAAACAGGCTATTTCATTAGTATAGGCTTGATAGTAGTTGATACAGTTTGCTCGGAGGCAGTAAGTGTATTAGCACTGGTGGAGCTATCTAAAAGTGATATTACTGAGGATGAGGGAAAAGCTAGAAAATGTCTGAAAAGGGCGTAATTGTATCATTCTCCCCAGTCACTAGGTTTGATTGTATCAGTCGCAGCATGAGATCAATTAGAGAGAGAGAGATGAACCGGGAGTTGAGTAAGGCCACACTAATGTAGAGCTCAAAACTGCAATTAATCTGAACACTAAAACAAGCCACTTTGGTTATACTACCACCGAGTCTATAAGAGGTGTTTAAAATATATAAAGAATATATTTGATAAGTAAATGGATTTTGTTTGTTTGCCCACTGAATTGCAAAGTTTATGACAATTTTATAAATACCTGTGGGCTGATCAGCACATTTTGTTTGGTAACTAAATGATGTAGTGGTGCGGCCAGACCACATTTTAGTGAGCTTTGATGTTGTGCTGTTCACCATTTTTGCATAGCTATTTAAATACTGCATTGGAAAGGCACATCTTTCAATCCCACAATACTCCTGGCCCGAACCTTTGCTAGCCCCTGTCTGACACCCACTTCTACCTCCACCCCTTTGTCTTATCTGCCGCCCTCCACCCCTCCCCCACATACACACACTTGATTCATTCTACAATCACAACCTCTCTCTGCCCCCCAATCCACTTCTCCTTGTCATTGTGCATCTCTTGCTACTTGTGCTGTCGTAAACTTGCAGATGTGACATTCCCCCTTCCAGTGACCAGCTACTCCCTCGCTCCCAATGCCTTTCCTCCTCCCTGTTTCCTTTCTCCACCCGCCCTATCCTTTTGATACAACCCCTCACTCTACTCAAGCTACAGTGCTAGTTATTTATACCTCACTAATAATTTTCCATTACATTATTTAAGAATAAGGAAGTTATTTAAAGAAGCATCTGCATATCAACACTAATAGGGGATGACACAGGGATGGGATAAAATTTGAAATTGGTACCGCATTGGTAGCAGAAGTGGGGTGTAAGGTATCAAATTGTGTGGCTGTAAGGGCATTTAGGTACCGTGGAGTGATGCAGACCGTGCAGTCTCAGTATGTGCGTTTTTCCAACATTGTGACTGTTTGACATCAGCTTGACAAGAGTTTTGATGCCACACTGTAAAGATCTGTCATTAAACACAGTCTCAGTGTTGATTCAAAACCTCAAAGAGACTGTTTCTGCTTTGAAGAGTGAGCGTAATGTGGTTGTACGCTCGTATGTACTCAAAAATGTTGATTCGTGCAAGCTGCCACAGAAAAGAGTCCTTGTTGTTCAATTACAAAAACTTGGCTTGTCATTGCAGCTCAACTGTCAAAGCATTCAAAAAATACTCGCATCAACTTAAGTTTCACCTCTACAGACTTAATATTGTGTGAATGTAGAATTTGTTAATTCATGGCTAAGTCAGTTAGGGTACAAACTTCATTCAAATTTTTTGGAAATCCGATCAAGCCCGTTTTCATGTAGATGGTTATGTTAATAAGTAGAACTTTCATTATTGAGTTTTAGGAAAACCTTTTCAGCTTCACCAGCCTTTTTTTCTTTCTTTTAAAAAATATAGGATGAATGAGGTGATGCAGTCACGGTGACCTCTGAACATTATGTCAGCACGGTATAAATGGGGGGTGGGAACCTTGTTTCACAAAGCGCCTAGTATCCAGCACACGTTGGTGTATCGATTATCCATAGATTTGGAAATGCATAACTGTTGGTTTTTTGAACATATTCTTAAGTTTATTTCTGAATGAATCATAAGTTGATTTTTGCGTGCATAGTGTACGTAATGTCTCTGCGAGGGAATCCCCATTGTATCTCGAAATAAACTTTACTGCAGAAGGAAGGGGACGAGGCTATACAAGCAGTCACAGAATTAGTGGCGACAAGATTATTTGTTAGAACGAGGAAGGAGAAGAAATGGGGAAATGAGACAAATTATGGAAGAATATTACTATTCCAAATTTATGTAAAAATTTTGTAGTACTACTTTTTGATCTCAAGCTTGAGAAGCTGGAGCATATATTATATCCTGTTGTGCTAACAGAAGTGACCGTTTGTGCCAAAACAGTCTTCTTTACTTGGTGTGTTACAATCACTGCAGTATTGGACAGGTCTATTTCGTTTTACCTAGCAGACAGTGACAAAATGCACATAATCAGATCTAGAAACCACACCAGTATTGCTAGAAACCACACCAGTATTGGGTACTGTTTGTATTAACAGCTTTTTCAGTATTAGACGACGACATTTTGTGTTTTCATGTAGCAAAACCTATGATGAAGTTTGATGAGGTATTAGATCCTTTCACAGTAAGGAAAGCATGCCATGTAAAGCTGTAGCAATGTTAGAGAGAGAAAAAAGTTCTAAGACTTAAAGGATTGAAGAAATGTGTACTTGTCTTGGTTTCATGTATCCTATATTTAATTTTATGTTACACAAAAAAAGCAAGCTGTTAGCTAACAGGCAATAAAGAGTGCAAATTTTCTGGAGAGTTCTTGTTCTCTGGGTTACAAATAATCCCAGCCAATATTAATTGCGAGTGTTCCCCCCCCCCCTTCCACTTTGGCACACTGAAGACCAAACGACAAGTCTTACATTTCCTTGAACACATGTTTTATATATCACACTCTTCAGAAAGATGTGCGCTCCAAAATGAACATATTTTTGAAAAGTCCATTTTTTTTACAACTTTTTGATGTCCTACCTCAAATCTCAAATGCTCTAGAGAGGAGGGGGGGGGGGGGCACCACTATCTAGTATTGCCACAGTCTGGAAGTATCGTTGTGTTTACGTTTAGTAATTTTGCTGTTTCTTCTTTGTTTATTACTCACATGTCAAATGAAAACAAAATGGATTTCTGTGGCTGGGAGCTATCAAGTGAATTACGATACATTCATGTAATTATGGAAGGCTAAAATACATTATTAGTTTCAGATTTTATTTTATTTCCACTTTTCTGACAGTCAAGCATTAATCTCCCTGTAGACCAATGAAGTTAATTTTATCGGTTTGCTAAAGAAATTTGACTTTTATTTATCTTTTCCGCTGAGGCAGTCATTTTATTTGAAACAAAGTGTTTAATTTCCATCCTTGTAACCATTGATGCCACTTCCTTATACACAAATATTCCGCACGTCCAGGGCCTCGCTGTGATGGAGCATTTCCTTTCACGCCGATCACCTGCCACCCTACCTAAAACCTCTTTCCTCATCACCTTAGCCAGCTTCATCCTGACCCACAACTTCTTCACTTTTGAAGGCCAGACATACCAACAATTAAAGGGAACAGCCATGGGTACCAGGATGGCCCCCTCATACGCCAACCTATTCATGGGTCGCTTAGAGTAAGCCTTCTTGGTTACCCAGGCCTGCCAACCCAAAGTTTGGTACAGATTTATTGATGACATCTTCATGATCTGGACTCACAGTGAAGAAGAACTCCAGAATTTCCTCTCCAACCTCAACTCCTTTGGTTCCATCAGATTCACCTGGTCCTACTCCAAATCCCATGCCACTTTCCTTGACGTTGACCTCCACCTGTCCAATGGCCAGCTTCACACGTCCGTCCACATCAAACCCACCAACAAGCAACAGTACCTCCATTATGACAGCTGCCACCCATTCCACATCAAACGGTCCCTTCCCTACAGCCTAGGTCTTCGTGGCAAACGAATCTGCTCCAGTCCGAAATCCCTGAACCATTACACCAACAACCTAACAACAGCTTTCGCATCCCGCAACTACCCTTCCGACCTGGTACAGAAGCAAATAACCAGAGCCACTTCCTCATCCCCTCAAACCCAGAATCCCCCACAGGGGAACCACAAAAGTGCCCCACTTGTGACAGGATACTTTCCGGGACTGGACCAGACTCTGAATGTGGCTCTCCAGCAGGGATACGACTTCCTCAAATCCTGCCCTGAAATGAGATCCATCCTTCATGAAATCCTCCCCACTCCACCAAGAGTGTCTTTCCGCCGTCCACCTAACCTTCGTAACCTGTTAGTTCATCCCTACGAAATCCCCAAACCACCTTCCCTACCCTCTGGCTCCTATCCTTGTAAGCGCCCCCCGGTGTAAAACCTGTCCCATGCACCCTCCTACCACCACCTACTCCAGTCCTGTAACCCGGAAGGTGTACACGATCAAAGGCAGAGCCACATGTGAAAACACCCACGTGATTTACCAACTGACCTGCCTACACTGTGATGCATTCTATGTGGGAATGACCAGCAACAAACTGTCCATTCGCATGAATGGACACAGGCAGACAGTGTTTGTTGGTAATGAGGATCACCCTGTGGCTAAATATGGCTTGGTGCACGGCCAGCACATCTTGGCACAGTGTTACACCGTCCGGGTTATCTGGATACTTTCCACCAACACCAACCTATCGGAACTCCGGAGATGGGAACTTGCTCTTCAATATATCCTCTCTTCCCGTTACCCACCAGGCCTCAATCTCCGCTAATTTCAAGTTGCCGCCGCTCACACCTCACCTGTCATTCAACATAATCTTTGCCTCTGCACTTCCGCCTCGACTGACATCTCTGCCCAAACTCTTTGTCTTTAAATATGTCTGCTTTTGTCTGTATATGTGTGGATGGATATGTGTGTGTGTGTGAGTGTATACCCGTCCTTTTTTCCCCCTAAGGTAAGTCTTTCCACTCCCGGGATTGGAATGACTCCTTACCCTCTCCCTTAAAACCCACTTCCTTTCGTCTTTCCCTCTCCTTCCCTCTTTCCTGATGAGGCAACAGTTTGTTGCGAAAGCTTGAATTTTGTGTGTATGTATGTGTCTGTTTGTGTTTCTATCGACCTGCCAGCGCTTTCGTATGGTAAGTCACATCATCTTTGTTTTTAAATATATTTTTCCCGCGTGGAATGTTTCCCTCTATTATATATATATATATATATAAAAAATAGAGGGAAACATTCCATGTGGGAAAAAATATATCTAAAAACAAAGATGATGAGACTTACCAAACAAAAGCGCTGGCAGGTCGATAGACAAACAAACATACACACAAAATTCAAGCTTTCGCAACAAACAGTTGCTTCATCAGGAAAGAGGGAAGGAGAGGGAAAGAGGAAAGGATGTGGGTTTTAAGGGAGGGGGTAAGGAGTCATTACAATCCCGGGAGCGGAAAGACTTCCCTTAGGGGGAAAAAAGGACAGGTATACACTCGCACACACACCCGTATTCAACCGCACATACACAGACACAAGCAGACATTTGTAAAGGCCTCTCATATCCAATGCAATTTCCATACCTATACAATACATTTTAAGCGTCAAATACTGTTTTGTAACTTTCCTCTCTATTTCCCCTGATTAATTCACATTTTCCCATTTCTCTGTACTGCTCTGTAAAAGCACTTTCTTATTTCAAATTGCATAATCTCCAGTACTAAAACAAGTGCTGATAACCAACACTATTCAGCAGATAATTGCAGTGAACTTCCAAGATTTAGGAAAATGCCTATAACATTTTCATGGACATTAATACATGATTTACAGCTAACTTACTTTTGTTAAGTTTCGAAAAGATTCACTGCATGCAGTTCAGATTATGAAAGAGGTTTTCACCCAGTAGATGCATAAATTATTAAAAAGTACCAATGACAGTTTTAAGTTCCTAGGATTACAACATGATAATATAAATTCAGTTGGGAGGAGCATACCAAAGAATTTCTGAAGTGTCTATGCAAATCTGTATGTGCATTGTGAATGTTGTCAGACGTAGGTAACATAAAGTGTCATATGGTATTTTGTGGTAGCTCTTCAAGCCAAAGAAAAGTTTTCAAGTCCAAATGCGTGTAAACACACATGATTGGTAATGTGAATTTGTGAGCAGTCTGAGGAAGCTTGTTCCCAGAATTCTTTATACTAACTACTGTTTCTCAGTATATTTGTTTTTTCATGAAAATTGTTGTAAATAGTATATTGCTTTTTCCAACAAATAGGATGTTCACGAAATCAGTAGTATGAACAAGAGCAATATACATAAATAGTTGAAGTCAATTCCTTTAACTCAAAAATTGGCCCACTAATTCAGGAACACACATTTTCAGTAACCATAAGAAGTTTAGCTTCAAATAAAGGTCAGTTTAAAAGAAGTCTGAAAGACTTACTTGTGGCTGACCACTTTGACTCTGCTGATGAACTTCTAAACAGCACCAGTTGATGTACTATATGTATCATTACTATTATTATTAGTGTTTTTAAAATTAAAATAACATAATGAAAAAATCTTACTTATTCCACATACATATTCACGGAATGAGAAGTTCATCTAATCTAATCTAAAGTCTTGATAATCGGACTTTGTTTTGTAGCTACCTTTTCTGGCCAATGAGCTCAGTATGATTCTCAAGTATTATTTGGATTGTGTCCCTACTGTCCCTGCTTATGATATTATACATGTAGTTCCTTTTTACCGGGTGCTCTTATATGTAAAAAAGGAGTATAAAGAGACTATTACAATCATAAGTACAATACATCAGGACACCAGATCCATGTCGTAATCATTCTAAATTCTGCAGTCTCAGAGAATTGAAACCACACTGCAGTGTGGTTTCAGATCTCTGAGACTGCAGGTGCGTGTGCAAGTTGTGTGTGTGTGTGTGTGTGTGTGTGTGTGTGTGGTGTGTGTGTGTGTGTGTGTGTGTGTGTGTGTGTCTCCTGCTGACAAAGACCTTAATGGCCGAAAGATATAATTGTGTGAATCTTTTTGTTGTGCCTATTGCGACGCGACATCTCCGCTGTTTGATGAATGGCAACTTTCCTTCTCTGGTATTGTTACATTCCATCCTGGAGTTTCCATCGTTTCATTCTAAATTCTTTTATTGTATTTCTCAGCCTTGAGTCAAACAAATAGTATCCTGACTGGGCTAGTTTTATTTTTAGATGTTCTGTTCAAAAAGAAAGAAAATAGGGAATAGTAAAATGCTAGTAAACTAAATTTGAAACCAAACTAACATCTATACACAAATGTATGCACTTAAAACTGTTACACAGTAACTCACAACAGATTAGGAGTGGTGGTTGCAGTGTCAGCAGCATGTGTCCACACTGATGGAAATGAATGCCACAGTTGGCTACATAGTAGTATCAGGTTGGTAACCCATTAAATCACAAATATAAGTTACTGGTGTAGGCCAGCTAGACGTGCACTAAAAGCAGGACAGTGGAAGCCCACCTGAAGGCGCGATCCATGAGTAGCAAACTTCCAGCTGCTGGCTGCAAGGACAGGGTATTTGTTTTGACTTGAGCAACTAAATGCCTTGGAAAATATGCATTCTGTGAAAAAAATGTTCCAGTTCAGAAATTAATATTTTCAAAGGGAACCTCTGTTTTTGATAAAACTGGCTGCCCTGAATCCCCCCTCCACCACAGAGAAATCAGCTTCTTATTTTTAAATCCCAACCCCCGATTTTATTCAAATGGGAATCCTCTTTTTATTTCTGATTTGGATTCTATGCCATAAAGTAACTAGAATTTCCCTGAAACATTCCTGTTCCATTTATGGTAACCAACACTATAATTGATAAATGTCAATTTTTTCCAATTTCTCAAATTAAGAACCTGCTTGTTTCATTTGTGATAAAGATGTAAACTTTTTGTTCTAAACAGTTGATGAGTTCCCTCATAAGTCATCATCAGGGTGAATGATTTCGGTTTGTTCTTCAGTCCAGTTGCCACAACACTTATGCCTGTCACTATGCAGTTACTGGTAGAATACAATCTACAACAATTGTAAGGAAAACAGTGATAGGCACACCTGCCACGGATAAACATACTGAGTGAACTCTCCCACATACTCGACCCACTGCTTAGTGCCCCACTGCAGTGTTGAAGCCATTATAAGCACGACAACCAAATGGCTGTGCACCATTCCTCTCCAGAGCATTTTCTGGCACATTTGAAGTGAGGGGTACTTTATCTGTAGAAGAGAAAATTGAAATAATATTAATTTATGGCAAGGCTACAAGAAATTTGGTTAGTGTTGTTGCTCTTTATGCCAAACATTTTGCTTATAGGCCATGATCTCATAGCACTATTTATCATGTTATAAATATATTTACTACTGAAGAAAGAAAATATTGAAATGATTGTTTGCTACTCACCATATAACGGAGATGGTGAGTCGCATTCAGGCACAACAAAAAGACTGCTAAACAAGTTAGCTTTTGGCTGATAGGCCTCTTTCTAAAGTACTCAACACACAAATATTCATTCAAGAGCACATTGTTCTTGGTCGTCCACTCTTATTAATCCCTCTTGGCTGTTGTACACATTGTATATGACCCATCTCTCCCTGTAGCTTACCCCTACTTTTGTCAGAATTTCAAACATCTTGTACCATTTTACATTGTCAAACGCTTTTTCCAGGTCAACAAATCCTACGAATGTGTCTTGATTTTTCTTTAGTCTTGCTTCCATTATTAACCGCAACGTCAGAATTGCCTCTCTCGTGCCTTTACATTTCCTAAAGCCAAACTGATCATCATCTAGGGCATCCTCAGTTTTCTTTTCCATTCTTCTGTATATTATTCTTGCCAGCAACTTGGAGGCATGAGCTGTTAAGCTGATCGTGCGGTAAGTCTCGTACTTGTCAGCTCTTTCCGTCTTCGGAGTTGTGTGGATGATGCTTTTCCAAAAGTGAGATGGTATGCCACCAGTCATACATTCTACACACCACTGTGAATAGTCATTTTGTTACCACTTCCTGCAATGATTTTAGAAATTCTGGTGGAATGTTATCTATCCCTACTGCTTTTTTGATCTTAAGTCCTCCAAAGCTCTGTTAAATCCTGATTCTAGATCTGGATCCCCTATCTCTTCTAAATTGATTCTTGTTTTTCTTCTATCACATCAGACATATCTTCCCCCTGATAGAGGCTTTCAATGTATTCTTTCCACCTATCAGCTCTCTCCTCTGCATTTAACAGTGGAATTCCTGTTGCACTCTCAATGTTTTCATCCTTGCTTTTAATGTCACCAAAGGTTGTTTTGACTTTCCTGTGTGCTGAGTCAGTTCTACCAACAATCATTCTTTTTAGATGTCTTCATGTTTTTCCTGCAGCCATTTTGTCTTAGCTTCCCTGCACTTCCTATTTATTTCATTCCTCAGCGTCTTGCATTTCTTTATTCCTGAGTTTCCTGGAACATTTTTTTACTTCCTCCTTTCATTGATCAGTTGAAGTATTTCTTCTGTTACCCGTGGTTTCTTCACTTCTTTGTACCTATGTTTTCCCTCCCAACTTCTGTTATGGCCCTTTTTAGAATGTCCATTCCTTTTCAGCTGTACTGCCTACTGAGCTATTCCTTATTGCTGTATCACAGCCTCAGAGAACTTCAACTGAATCTCATCATTCCTTAGTAATTCTGTATCCCACTTCTTTGTGTACTGGTTCTTCCTGACTAATGTCTTAAACTTCAGCCTACTCTTCATCACTACTATATTGTGATCTATGTCTGCTCCTGGGTATGCTTTACAATCCACTATGTGATTTTGGAATCTCTGTCTGACGATGATGTAATCTAACTGAAATCTTCCCATATCACCCGCCCTTTTCGAAGTATACCACCTCCTCTTGTGATTCTTCAACAGAGTATTCGCCATTACTAGCTGACACTTGTTACAGAACTCAATTACTCTTTCTCCTCTCTCGTTTCTTTTCCCATATTCTCCTGTAATCTTTCCTTCTGCTCCTTCCCCTACAGCTGCAGTCCAGTCTCCGATGACTATTAGATTATCGTATCCCTTTACATACTGTATTACCCTTTCAGTATCGTCATACACTTTCTGTATCTCTTCATCTTCAGCTATTGTTGTCGGTGTTGGTTTGCTGTCAGTTCTGATAATTCTCATGGTACCCTTCCCCTTATCAGCCCCCTCCCGGAGATTCGAATGGGGGACTATTCCAGAATCATTTGCCAATGGAGAGATCATCATGACACTTCTCCAGTTAATGCCACACGTCGTGCGGATACACGTTATGTGTCTTTAATATAGTGGTTTCCATTGCTTTCTGCATCCTCATGCCGTTGATATTGCTGATTCTTTCGCCTTTACGGGCAGTTTCCCACCCCTAGGACAAGAGTGCCCTGAACCTCTGTCCGGTTCTCCACCCTCTTTCACAAGACCGTTGGCAGAATGAGGGTGACTTCTTACGCCAGAAGTCTTCGGCCACTAATGCTGATTATTAACCAAAATTTAAGCGGGAGCGGGATTCTAACCCATGACCAAAGACGTTTTGATTATGAATCAAAGATGCTACCCCTAGACCACGGTGGAAAAAAGTATTTCAGGTAAACTGTAGGTATTTTCTGACATTGAATCTGAATCTACAGTCATGATGTGGGGTTCCCATTTGAAAATATAAAGTTGAGCTCCCAGGGGGACGGGAGGCAGGATGGCCTCTTTTAGCACAGACAGATGTCTCCTTTGAATATATTGACTTTTCGTTTGGAACATTTTTTTCTCACAATGCATATTTTTTTAGATATTTAGTTGTTCCAAGTTAAAACAAATACTCAGTGTACACAGAACAGCTAGAATGAAACAACTGTTGATCAAGCTACTTTTTGACAAATATGAAATGATAGAAAAATTAAGCCCATAAAGAATGTGGCAGAACACAGCAAGAAGAGACATCATAACATAGAAATACATCCAAAAAGTCTTTGTTACAGAAATCGTTGAAATCAGTTAAAACTTCAAACTTCTTAGTGTATCAGACTGGCAGCCTTTAGGGACATAATGACAGACGTTCGGATGTTGATCTGTGTCCTTTACATTTTTTAAATTGTGGACTAGATGTTTTATTTCTGTCTAGATTCTAATGTTCTTCACAACAAACATCTAAAGACCTACCTATGTGACCTTTTTAAAATTCCAGATAGGTGCCACAGTTACCCTGAAATGCTCTACACTTTCACTCCTCTGCCCCCCTCCCCTCCTGCCCTCCCTCCCTTTCTACTCCTACTCCTCCTCCAACTATCTCTTCTTTGACTTTCATTGGCCCGAGTGTTAAGTCTTTATGTTATCCTAATTATTATTTATATTCTGAATCAAATTGCTCCCTTTGATTTATTTTATCACGCTTCCAGCCAGTCATTATCTAGTCACCATTTTCAGGTTTTTTCTTTTTCATAAATTTTGAAAATGCTGCTAGCTCTTTGAAGAAGGACAACATATATGGTGCCCAATGATCAGTCATCATACATTGTGGATTCTCAGTAAATAGACAGTTGCTTCTGCCAATATGGTGGCCAATCCAAACCGGTGCGGTCCTCGTGTACCCTGTCAACCATATGCCCCTGACAATGAAGGGCTACACAGGTAATGCTAGAGTGTTATCTATGAATGGTGGCCTTTCAATCCAGGTTGACGTTCCAGTGGCTGGGGGGGTTCCTGTGGGGAGAATGCTCAACTGGAATGCACGATGTCATGGTGAACACTTCACAAATTAAAATAACTAAAACTCACTCGAGCAATGAATGATCCTATAGAACAGGCTGTCTTAGAGACAGGAAGCAGAAAATTTAATGTGGAAACATACAATCGCTCAATCTTCTCTTCTACAGCTTACCATGGAGTGAAAGACATAAGGAGCAGGAGGGTTAAATCAATATGCACTTAGAACTAGGACATATGGTGATATTCCTTCACAAAGTATTAACTGATGTTTCTCATGGAGCAAATAAAAAATAAGTGTGGTGAAGTGGCTGTAGTGCTAAAAAT
Organism: Schistocerca serialis cubense; assembly: GCF_023864345.2. NCBI lineage: Eukaryota > Metazoa > Arthropoda > Insecta > Orthoptera > Acrididae > Schistocerca > Schistocerca serialis. Next base: position 64,226,260 of record NC_064641.1, on the reverse strand, counting down.
GCAGAATTGATTCTTATTGTTTAAAGTAGCAACTGAAACACTATCTCTAGCACTTTGAGCCTGTACCAAGTAGGGTGATACCTCTGTCACTATTATTTCACATAGAAGCCTTGATGTGGTGTAAGGCTTTATTTATTACACAGGTCTAATGTTCCAAACTGACAAAGAACTCGGACCAAACTTGTAATGTCATGATTTTTAATTTTGTGTAGCACATATACAGAGGACCAAAAGAAAATGGAGGTGATACAGGAGCCTTCAAATAAGCATTTGAAGGACACATCTAACTGGAAAAATGTAAAAGACATTATATATAGCTATGCTTATTTCGTACCACCCACGAGGCAACTTGCTTCTGACGTAGCCAGTGTGCTCGTGTATCATATTACGGTATTTTAGAAGCCGTCTGTGGAATTTGTGGCAGGTCTTCACACGATGATCGCCTCAGTGAACTACCTCCACTGTGTACAAACAGTGTGGGCCATCAGCACCCCTGGTCACATTTTTGCCTGATTTTTAAAAAGAAAAAGGAGATACAGAATTATGAGATATTTGATAATGTATCATATTTTTAAGCCCAAAAAGTAGGAGTAGATGTAACAACAAATTTTTAGAAGTAGTAAATAGCGTTTGAAACTTATAAACCATTTGTGGGAGAAGTTGACACCTTCTTGAACAATACATGTACTTTGCCAGTGGAGACCCCTCTGCTGATCCAGCCACCAACGGTGGCCTTTTTATCTTTCTGTGGCATTACTGGAGAGGCCGCACACTGAGATTATTATTATTATTATTATTATTATTATTATTATTATTATTTGTTTTTTTGGTTTGTGATGATGCGATGGAATTACAACATTTATTACTGCCACCTGGCTGAACTTCAACATTGATGTTCCACCTGTACACATATGTGTTGCCTTGCAGGAATTGCAGTTATTGGAGATCACATGCCTACAGTCCAAAACTGTCACATTTTAGTAACAATTGAAATAATGTGATTAGTTTTAAAAGGATTTTGCGTGGTGGTGCAATTATCCACTTCTATCAAACGTGTGTTACTGGGTACCACAGTGAAGGTCACAGCCATTAGAATCCATCTGTGTGTCTTGATAACAATTTGCAGCTTACACCTCCTGCAAGGCAGATATTTATCTTATCAGTAAATGGAAGAACTATTGTTACCCCTCCCCTACATCATTCTGGATAATTTCAACACCCACAAATGTATGTGGTGTGGTAGAGTTAAAGAATAGGAGTGGATCCTAGGACCCAGTCACATATTATCGCCACCAACGGCACCTTCTTTGCAATTGACTTAATGCCCTGCAGTCATAATCTTGCATTTATCATGTGATAAAATTTCCACAGTGATTTGTGCAACAGCAATCAGTACGCAATAATTTTATCAATATAATATTCATCACCCACTGACACGTGACTTGGAGTGATTCCTGTTAAAAACCAAGTTGGGAAGGATAGTTGTCTGAACTGTATGTTGTGGTGCCACAAAAAAGGATGTTGACTAGATAGTGAATGAAACAATGAGTGTGATTATCCACCCAATGCATAGCATTATACACTACTGTTTCCTGACCATTTCGACCCAAGTCTGTACCATGGTGGTCTCTATAAACGTTGGAGGCCATAGGAATTACACGAAGTGTGTTACAGCAATGCAGGAGATTTCTCTTCACTAATAATGTAATTTTGTACAAAGAACTATGAGTAGGGACAGGAAAAAATTGGTGTTATTTTATAGTCAATATCAGTGTCACTTTTTGCCCTTTTCGGTGCTATTCATCAGTGTCATTTTCTGGCAAGCTTTTTCTATTATCAGTTATATACTTTTGTCATATTTAACCATTTTTCAATGCTGTGTTGAAAATGGAACTATTCCTAAGATAGGGTGGGCCAAACATGATACAAGTGTAGAGAAAAATTATTTTAACAAAATATTTTGACACGAATAATTATTTGGAAACAAATACCAAAGATAAAAATGAAAATATCCTTTTTTTTTTGTGGCACCACAACATACAGTTCAGACAACTATCATTCCCAACAAAGTGAAAATAACAGTATGTTGCAGATATTTTATTCAAGACATGTTTCGCGCTTCGTCATACGTTCTTGAGCTGTGGAGACCACAGAAGAAATAAATAATCGAAATTCACACAGTGGTTGTTCATACGCGCTCGCAAAAGTCAATAGTCGAAAGGCCACTAGTGACGTCGAGACTGCAGAAAGTAGTACGACAGTTGAACATGGAACGTTTCGACATTAAATATGTCACTGAAATCGTTAGATTTACGACACATCTTACAAGGACCCAGAGAAATTTTGTTGGAAAAACGCCGTTTTGTGTTACTTCCTTAAAAACTGCTGAATTCGCGTTATTTCCTTAAAAAACCACCAAATTCGTGTTATTTGTCACTTTATCTTTTAAATGAATTTTTCCTGTCCATTACTATGTCAAAAGCATGTTACATTCAAACAGTGGAAGTGGAGTTGTGGGAACAATGTGTAGCTTCAATGAACATGCACACAACTGATATCCATGTGTGACCAAGTCTGCAACAACGGGCATTCAGCATACCAGTGGACAGCCAGCTTACCAGTGGACATTTTTTCCCTGTTGGAACACTTGGTGCTTTAGACTGAGGAGTACATTATACCAGTATGTTCAACATATCAAAGTTATTGGTGGTATAGTACGTGGACATGCTGAATGCTGAAAATTAGATAGGTAGATCACATAACTAATGAGGAGGTATTGAATAGAATTGGAGAGAAGAGAAATTTGTGGCACAACTTGACTAGCAGAAGGGATCGGTTGGTAGGGCACATTGTAAGGCATCAAGCGATCACTAATTTAGTATTGGAGGGCAGCGTGGAGGGCAAAAATCGTAGAGGGAGACCAAGAGATGAATACCCAAGCAGATTCAGAAGGATGTAGGTTGCAGTAGGTACTGGGAGATGAAGAATCTTGCACAGGACAGAGTAGCATGGAGAGCTGCATCAAACCAGTCTCTGGACTGAAGACGACAACAACAACAACAACAACAACAGTACGTGGAAGTGTCAGCTTTAAACAACTTCCACCCAGATTCTACTCTGCTTTGAATTCCAATAAAACATTGTAGTATGTCTTAGGAGATGCAGCAGATAGAGACCTATAACACCCATTGTACATACAGGGAATTCAGCAGTATACTATCACAGTGCAAGTATACAATCCCGCCCTTCCTTCACGCACACACACACAGGCCCAGAAATACACAACTGAATGCTTCACCACTTATTGACTGTTGAAAACTAATTATCCTGATGATGTTTAACAAGATTTGCCTAAAGGGGTCATTTTCTCACCCAGTGGACAGAGATTACTATTGTATTAATATTGAAACCCTTGTTAACTTGCTTAAAAAATAAAACATGGGTATGGGTCCAGAATCGTGGGTATAGTTTTTCACCTACAAAAACTGTAAGTCGTGCACTTTCATGTTAGGACAACTAATGGCTGGAAGTAGTAGACAACTTTCACTTATTAGGACTGCTTTTCAACTGCAGACTGATATGATTACCTCCCATAAAGCAGTTCAAGACAACCTGTATGTGGAAATTAAACTCAACATGCTTCTTGAGGAGTAGATTTTCATCTTCTAGTAAAATTCTACCAGTCGTAGATTTTTAATGTGATTTTACTGTGGATGTGTTGCTTTCAGGTAAGCAGCACCTGTCTTTGGCCTGCTAGACCCTCTGCACCACAGTGGAGGCCACTATGTGACAGAAACTAATTACCTTTAAAGACATGCCACCAGCAACTCTATTAATTAATTATGCAGTTAAAATTTACTGTAGGCCTGAACATCCATGTTAACATGACACTTTTCCAGATCCCAACTATGACCCATTCGAAAACGAGTAGGACAACAGTGGGTAGACTAAGGGACATATGATTCAGGAGCTCTTTTTTTCTCCTGATAACTACCCCACAGATGGAGATTTCCCATACTGTGTTCCTTAACCTCCAGTATGGCATTGAGGATCACACAGACCCTAATACTCATCACCATAGGCTCTATTTGGTCCTCCACAACTATGCGACATTCTGTGCAATATATACAGACAGCGCCAAAGACTACGTGAAATAAAATTGTGGAGTGGCCACTAGGCACATAGAACGTTCCTTTATTTTAGATGTTTCACTTGTCAGACGCAAGCATGTTCTGAAATTTAGTAGCCACCGGCCACTCGTTAAATGTATCTGGTTGTGTATAGCACTGATGTCAGACATATATGTCTGCTGACTGTGACAAAGTGAGCTATGCCTTGATCATCAGAAATGTTCTAATGACATTCCCTTCCTACAGTATGCAGCATCTACGAAACAGAATTATCAGCAATATGAAGAGCTTTCTCAGATGTATATCCACAACCTGCCAGAAATATTCTCGTGTGCAGTGACTCCCTCAGTATGTGAGCCCGTAGATTTTCCCGGCATCTTACATGTTTATGATCTTCACAGTTATGCTGCCAGATTTGATCGTCTTCACTACATGATATTTCGGCGATCCATCTGGCCACCATCTTCAGGTGTAATTGCTGAGTACACAATCGTGCTGGAACTGAATGAACGTCAGAAATGGTGGCTCCATTATACCCCAGGTCCAGGCCACTGTGCCTGCGCGAGGAGCAGAAGAGCTGCCTCCTGTGAAGCGAAGAATTGTAGCGCCGCCGGTGGTAGAAACTGGTGAAAGTGATCAATGGCAAATTAAAATGCAGCGTGTCGAAAACCAGACCATTGTTGTTTTATATCCGATAAAATAGGGTTCGATATCCTGCTTAAAGGAAAACTTTTATCTCTATTTATAATGTCATCAGATAATCGTATTTTGAAGGATTCCTTGAGCACACATATCCTGTAATGAGAAGCCGGAGCAATGATTTGTCTCTCTTTAAATGTCTGTTATTCCCTTCATTGGGACAATGTTCGGTGACAGCAGATTTTCCAGGCTGGAACAAACGTGTGTGACGCTGATGTTTCACACATTGGTCACGAACAGTGCGAATAGTCTGTCCAATATAGGCCTTTCCACAATGCCAGGTGATTTTATAAATTCCAGGCTTTCTCAATCCCAAATCATCTTTAGCAGATCCAGATAGGACTCTAGTTTTGGCCAAAGGCAAAAGATCACTTAATATCTTATTTCCTGAGATTCCTAGAAATTTTTGAAGAAATACCTCCAGCAAAGTGTAGAAAAGCAACTAATTTCTAGTATCCAGTGCTGGTTCTCTTGATGGTCCAAACTGAAAAGCACGATTAATTTGATGATCGGTATATCCGTTGAGCTTGAAGACAGCCTTAAGATGATCCAGTTCCTGTCACAATTTTTCGGAATCAGAAATGGCATTAACTCCCTTGACCAACGTACGTAGAACTCCTATGTGCTGATGTGGTGGATGACTGCTTGTAGAATGAAGATAGTGGTCCGTATGTGTGGTTTTATAGTATACGCCATGTCCCAAGGTACCATTTTCTTTTTTGTGTACTAGAACATCCAAAAAAAGGTAATTTTCCATCTTTTCAATTTCCGTCAAAAATTTGATGCGTGGATGAAGTTAGTTAAAATGATCTAAAATCCAATTAAGAGCTTGCATTCCATGTGGCCAAACATTGAATATATCATCCATTTATCTCCAAAAACATGTAGGATGAAGAGAAGAAGTCCTAAGTGCGATATCTTCAAAATCTTCCATAAAAAGATTGGCGACAATAGGGGAAAGAGGACTCCCCACAGCCACACCGTCAGTTTGTTAAAAAAATACGTCATTAAATAAATAATATGTCGATGTCAACACATGGCGACACAGCTCAGTAGTTTTATCATCCAAAAGTTGGCCAATTAACAGGGACTCTTCCAAAGTTGGATGATAAAACTACTGAATTGAGTCGCCATGTGTTGACATCGACATGTTCTTTATTTAATGACATATTTTTTTTAACAAACTGACGGTGTGGCTGTGGGGAGTCCTCTTTCCCCTATTGTCGCCAATCTTTTTATGGAAGATTTTGAAGATATCGCACTCAGGACTTCTTCTCTTCAACCTACATGTTTTTGGAGATAAGTGGATGATATATACACTGTTTGGCAGGATATGGAACCCTATCTTATCAGATATAAAACAACAACGGTCTGGTTTTCAACCCAATGCATTTTAATTTGCGATTTATCAGTTTCACCAGTTTACTGCCAACGACGGTGGAATTCTTCGCTTTGCAGGGGGCAGCTCTTCTGCTTATTGTGCAGGCACAGTGGCCTGGACCCAGGGTATAAAGGAGCCGCTGTTTCTGATGTTCATTCAGTTCTAGCGTGATTGTGTACTCAGTGATCGCACCTGAAGATGGAGCGCCGAAATATCGTGTAGTGAACACTATTATATCCGGCAGCATACCCGTGAAGAATATAAACTGACTCCTTCAGTAATTTGAAGGTGACTGAAAATTACTTATTGTCTCATCCTTTGCTCTCCATCTTTCACGAACTTCTGTATGACCTCAACAGTATAGTAAATTCCATAGTGTTCCTCTGGATGCTAAACCTTGTAGATAATTTGACCAATGATCATGCTGATTCCGCTAGTGCAGAAAGCTTCTGCAATGAGTCTGCTGCTAATACAAATCCCAGAAGATGATCTGCATCTACATATCTTTAAAAAAAATGGGGAGAAGATTGGATGATTAACATCTGAACTGAAGATGCTGTCGTATCTCATGTCTATATTCTTTTACATCTGCCTCATACATTGCTGCATGCCATGGTTAGAGAACCATCCTTAGTGTCTCTCTTCAGTGACCCTGAGAGTCATCCACAATTTTGAAGCATGTCCATACCCATTTGACTTACAGCATTGATCAGGGTTAGCTACTGCATGCCAAACTGTCTGCGAGCATGATGTGTGGGCCGCTTGGAAGCTGAGGCTCGGCCTGTCTCCACTTTGCTTGATGCTTTTCAGAACTACTCGGTACAGCATGACATTGTGTTTAGCATTGCGGTCTGTCATTGACCTAAAGTGTGGATAATATTTTGGCCAGCTTAGATTACGTTTTGGCAAGTTTGTGCCATAAATCCTAGCTGATAATGCAACAAAAGAAACTTAGATTTTGACCTACCTGTGGGAAAGTGGGTATTAATATTGGACATAAAGCATACATTTTAGTAGTAGATTTATGTGGAGGGGACATCTCTGGCCACTTGGTATGGGAGTGGGGATGGAGTCCACTCAGCTACACCACTGCCCAGCCATAAAATCCATATCTTACCTTCCTATATTTGTCCATATTGCCTGTGATACATAGAAAGACAGTTATAACCTCACTTGTGCATGTCTTACGCCCTCTTTTGTTGATGCTTTCAGTTTACTGCCATTTGTAAGTCATTTCTTGTGACAGAATTATATCTTTACTCACAAAATGCATGTGTTGGTTCGCGGAGTATCATGGTAAGTGACTAATAACCATACTGTTAAGTCCTTTGCAGATCCCAGACATCATCATGAATGACTTGTTTCTTTGTTTTTGTTGTGGTTTTCAGACTGAATACTAGTTTGATTCAGCTCTCCACACTGCTCTGTCATGATACAAGCCTCTCCATCTCTGAGTAACTATTGCAACCCACATCCATCCAATACTAAATTGATGATTACTTGATGTCTTAGATTGTGCCTTTCAACCAATCTCTTCTTTTAGTCAAGTTATGGTACAAATTTATTTTCTCCCCAGTTCTATTCAGTACTTCCTCATTATCCACATTTCACTTAGGCTAATGTCCAGAAAGATGCCTTCAGAAACGACTCGCTAACACTTAAATTTATATTCAGTGTTAGCAAATTTCTCTTCTTCAGAAATGCTTCTCTTGCCATTGCTAGTATACATTTCATATTCTCTCTACTTTGACCATCATCAGTTGTTTTACACCCAAAATTATTTTATAATCTAAGTAGCAAAACTCATCTACTTCTTTTAGTGTCTCGTTTCTAATCTAATTTCCTCAGCATCTCCTGTTTTCATTTGACTACTACCAATTATCTTTGTTTTACTTTTGTTGATGTTCATCTTACACTCTCCTTTCAAAACACTGTCCATTCTGTTCAGCTGCTCTCCAAGCCCTTTGCTGTTGCTGTTGCTGGCAGAATCACAATGTCATCAGCAACCTCAAAGTTTTTATTTCTTCTCCCTCAACTTCGATCCCTTCTCCAAACCTTTCTTAGGTGTCCTTTACTAACTGCTCGATGTGTACAGATTGAATAACATTGGGGAGAGGCTACAATCCTGCCTCTCTCCCATCTCAACATTGCTTTCCTTTCGTGCCCTTTGACTCTTCCAACTGCCCACTGGTTTCCGTACAAGTTGTATGTAATCTTTCTCTCCCCGTATTTTACCCCTGCTACCTTCAGAATTTCAAAGAGTGTATTCCAGTTAACATTGTCAAAAGATTTCTTTGCCTCGAGGGTTTCAACATTTCTCTGGAACTCAAACCGATCTTCCCCAAGGTCGACTTCTACCATTTTTCCCATTCTGTAAATAATTCGTATCAGTATTTTAGGCTTTTGTATTCGCTTTAGCTTGCTTCATTGGCTGCATTTTATATTTTTTTCCCTCCAGCAATGAAGTTCAGTATCTCCTGTGATATCAAAGGATTTTTCTAGGCCTCGTCTTTTCGTGTGTTTTATGCTCTTGTTCCTTTACTTGTTTAAAGTCTGTTTCTGAACTTTCTTATGATTATGTATCAGTATGAAACTTTCCTATGTCTGTTCCACATATACAATCTTGTTTTATGATTCTTAAACCAAGTGTTAGTGATGATTCAATTATGCTTTGTGCAAGATTATTTCAGGTGCTCCGTATTTCATTCCTTTCCACCAGACCACGTTCTCCTACTAATTTTCCCCTTCCTTCTCTTCTTCTTCTTTTTACGGTGTCCCAGTGATCCATTGCAATTAAATTTTCCTCTCCCGTAACTATCTGAATAACTTATTTTGTCTCATCAGAAATTCTTTCAATCTTTTCATCACCTACGGAGCTGGTAGGCATATAAAATTGTATCACTGGTTTGGGTATTGGTTTCATGTTTATCTTGGCTATGATAATGCATTAACAATGCTTTTTATGTAGCTTACCCACAGTCTTATTTTCTTACTCATTAATAGACCTAGTCCTGCACTACCCCTACTTCATTTTCTCGTATTTAAATCCACTTCGACCTATCCACTTCCCTTTTTAAACTTTCTAACCCACCTACCCGAATGATGGTTGTAACATTCCTCGCTAAGATCTCTAGAAGGCATTTTGTTTTTCTTAATGGTGACATGCTCCTGACTAGTCCTTGCCTAGAGATCTTAATGTGGGTCTATTTTACATCTGAAATATTTTACCCAAGAGGATGCCATTATCATTGAACTATACCATAGAGTTAAATATCCATCGGAAAAGTGATGGCTGTAGTTTTCCATTGCTTTCAGTCATTTACAGTAGCAGCACAGCAAGGCCATGTTGGCTGATGTTACAAAGTCAAATCAGTCATGTAGACTGTTGCCCTATGACTGCTTGATAAGACTGCTGCTCCTCATTGTGAACCATAAGTTTGTCTGGGCTCTCCACAGGTACTCCTCCATTGTTCTTGTACCTATGGTACTGTTCTCTGTTTTGTTGAACCATGCAAGCCCCCCCACCTCTTTATTGTCTGTAGTTCATGGGGCAGTCCATGTACATATGGTCCTCAAATTTTACATTCTATGTGTCCGTGAATTTCTTCTGCTAAACTGAGTGAGTGAGAATTATCTCAGTAGCATAAAAGCACCTTAAAATTTGTTCTGTGTGAATTTTACTGTTTAAATAAAGTTGTGTCCTGAAAATAGAAACTGTTTAGTGGTGAACTAAAAACTTTGGGTTATTTCTATTTTGTTACTTTTATGTTCAGCATTGTTTTCTTGCATTTCCTCCCCTACATCCCATTAAAGGTCAGCGTTTCAGTTACAGCACTAAAATTGCGAAACTGAAGTAATAGGCCATAGTTTCTTTTATTTTAATGCTGCAATAGTGGCTTTTTTCCATAAATATTGAAGTAGTGCAACAGTCATCAGATTGCCTTTTCAAGAGAAGAATCAACAATGTTTCTCATGTTTTAGGGGTAATATATGGAACATTAAAAGTACAGTTGTTTCAGGGGTTGTAACTAGGATTTAGTGAGGATTAGCAAAGTGAAATAGGAAGTGAGACTACTGGATAGTCAGCTGTAGGGTAATAACAATATCCTCATTGAATTGAATGATTATAGTTCGAAATGTTAGGACATACCAGTAAACCACAGAGTTGGATAGCATGTAGTGTGCAGTGACAGAATTAGTTCTTTTTCAGTTTAGAAAAAATAGTAAGAAGTTTGTTTATTCATAGGCCAGGATAGTGCTACAAAATAACTAGAACAATGTATAAATAAACTAAGAAATAAATAAAATAATTGAAGGAGGTAAAAATGTTACTGTAAAAATACCTAAAATATTTGAAATCTGATCCCATGGGAGACTGAATGTGATAACAAGCTACAGAAAAGGAAATCAGAATTTCGTGCATTGGAGGAACAAGTGTGAAGAAAAATGGTTTAAATTTGGCAGCCAGTTTCAACTATTTGTAGCTAAATACACTTCATCAGTCACTAGGGAAGAAGATAGGAAAAGGAGTAGAAGTTGCAGGAAAACACCTGTTCAATTATTCTGATCCTCAGTAATGTTCACTTTTATTAAAGGCATAATTTAATAGCATTAAAGACCATGGACCATGAAACATAAGACATTGAATTTATTCATTCCCAACTGTTATGAACGCAGTCAATTATCTGACATCTGCCTATCTGACTGAGGTGGTTAAATGGTTAAGGTAATTGACTGCTCAAAACCTTATCCCAACTATCCGTAGTTATGTATTCTCTGATACGCTAAATTAAGACAAAAGGCAGGACGGTTCCTGTGGAAAGATCATGGCTAAAATCCTTTGCTGTCTTTTTGTGTGAGCCTATGCTTCATCTCTAATGGCCTCTTAACCAACGTGAAGGGGGCAATTTGGAGCTTGCATTACTCTAATGTTTCACTTACACGTTTAGGTTTTTAAATACACTTCACTGATGTTCATACTGCTGCAGTCGCTTTTCCGTTTTTTGTATCTGAACGAGCTCACATTCTCCTTTGTGGATGCAAGTACTGTTGGTGCTATACCATGTAAAATGGAGATGTATTATTACTTATTGATTATAAATGTATGTTAAAATAAATATTTACTCTTTGTAAACAATTAATATTTAATAGCGGTATACATTGTGTTTATTTCAGTTTGCATTAAATTTCAGCTGAGTGGCACTTTTTGCTTGGAAAATCTCTTCGTCGATTGAGGAGATTAAATGCATTTAATGAAATTCCGGACAAAAGGGAATTAAAAGCATTAGAAAAAGCTGTTGAAATGTCACAGTGCTCAGGATATTGTACATTTTTGGCACAGACCTATAGAGAGACTGCTTTCAGAGTTTACTCACTAAACAGAAATGATCTTTCTCCCTTTAAGCAAACATTAGACATCATGAATGAGAAAGCAGCTGAATATTACAGGTATTTAATACATTTGATTTGCTATTTATTTTCAATAGGTGCTCCAGAACTGTAATGTGTTTTCTGAGTCATATTGGGAGACTTCAGACAGCTGCTAGGTGATTTTCTTTATTGAGCTACTACTTTTGGTCTATGATATCTCCATCAGGTCACAAGGTGATGTTTTGTGGCTTGATGATTATTTTGTTCAACACATCTAGTAGCACAATAGAGAGATTCGCTTAGCCGCTGTCAGGATATTTCCGGACATAACTTTCAATACATTTAGTAGTATTTGTACTTTTCCTAGTGAGTAAGATACTTGAAAGTCTCATGGGCATGTAGTTAAATGGATTATTTGATCTGGATGAATTTTCACTGTCATAATGTGACACCATTGTCAGGTTACTACTGCCGACAGACGTCATCTGCCTGATTTTGGGCTATAGGTACTTTCCGCGCCTCCTTGCTGCTGCACTTGAACTGATATCTCCTGGACCAAGTGTTGAGTGGGTGATGCTCTGGTCAGGATGGATCGCTTCCAGGAATCAAGTGGTGAACCTCACACTGCCTTCATCAAGCCCAGTGTTTTGTCCTTGGTGTGTTTGGAGCAGCTTCAGTTCCAGGAAACCCATTTGGAAGCTAGTAATAGAAATGCTCTAAATGCAGCAAAGGCAGAATAACGAGCTGGACAAAGGTGAAGATCAGACAAGAGGTCGAAGGGAATAAGCCACTGCAACCAGCACATTGCACGGGCTAGGAGTGGGGAGAGCGATGAAGCAGATATGTGTACCACACTCTCTAGCTCATGATGTCAGTTGTCAGGAGTAGCTTGATGATTGTGGCACATTATGCTGTGGAAAAGTTGTTCAGAAGTGGCCAATCCGTCTAACCGCATGCGTGAGAGATTTTCGAGCATTTGTATTATTGATTGTATTGTTTAAGAGGAAGAGATTATATTCCATATTCTTAAGTATAAGCTTTGAAAATTTGAACTTTATTTTCCCTAATGTAATGTTATTTGAAAGATATGCAGTTTTTGTGATTTTAAAAATTAAAGAATTCTGATTATTGTCTTGGTGGTTTTTTTTTTGTATTTGAGTTTTGACCCTCAGTTTATTTATTTATTCGAATAACCCTTTTGGAGGGTACAATAAATCAGCTTTGATTTATTTTTGTTGTGCTTAATTTTCATTGCTCCCAGACTTCCTTCATCCTTCGTGTCTCTTGTTTTCATCTTGGGTCCACTTCCCAACGTTTGCAAACTTCTTTCTGTCCTGAAATCTTGTCTTCTGTCTTGCTTCTCTAAATACTGTTAAGTGTTTAGTAAGTTGAAATATCTGCCTAGTTAGTCTGCTATTATCCATTCGTTTTATGAACTGATGGAACTGCAGTCTTCTTTTCCTCATTACATCTGTTAGCTTTTCCATTTCCAAATACAACTCATCTGTTTGATCTACTATTACTTTAAGATTCCATATTTTACTTGAAATTCTTCTTTCAACTTTTTCCAGTTTTTCAAGATTCCCAATTCGTGTGAGTTTTAAGTTTTTTTTGCTGCTCACAGTGTTTCAGGCATTGCAACTGTTTGATAGTGTCTTAGTTTTATATGTTCCATGACAAAGGTATTATGAAACTTTGTGGCAGATTAAAACTGTGTGCCATATTGGCAAGGAAACCGTCGAGTTTGAGGCCGAGGCTGCATGTTCAGTTTTTAGTAAGGCTCATTTGAAAGTGTTGTGTTAACAATTATGATAGAAAACATATTAGCTGCTAATGACTCACTATGTGCAACAGGAGGGGACATCACATTTCGGACATCGTTGACATTCAAGAAACGTTCAAAACAAACTATTAACTTGCACCATGAAAACCAAATGAAAATGGCGCACCACAGTAACAAAAAAGGTTCGCACCATCGAGATCAAAGGGAACACCTTGAGAGTTGCAAACTGTGCTGGGTGTTCAGCTACATATCCACTCACAAAGAATGCATATAGAATTGTGTTGGCGTAACAGGGTGATGAGAACTGATGGAATATGATGGCTTGCAACCGAATGTGAAACAATGTTTCATGGAGCTTTCGTGAAATTGACTACCCTGTAAGGCATAGCTGCAGGTAGTGTGATAATATGTTTTATAGGCATGGAAAAAGCAGACATCCATAGGCTGGATTTGTTCAGTGGTTCCAGGTGGTATCAACTGCAATGCCACACACTTCAGGAGGGATGGTGTGCTGTAAAGGAGTACGGTTTTTGTTTGTAGACCAGGTATCAAACAAAAGAAAGTTATTTTGACCAACTATATGCCAAAAGAAGTGCTCATACCATAGTTATAGTTCTCTTACACCCATTTTCCTGACTTGCTTGCTGTGATGTAAATATTCCTCACTGTCCTTGCAAGATCACACACACTAGAAAGAATCGCAGGGGGCAGAGCATCTCCAACTTGTCACAGCGCAATAAATAACATTCCATCCAATTCACCATCCTTGGTTGGTCTTGTTACAACTCTCTTGGTACCTCTAATTTCCAGGATTCTTTTCATATGCATTTCCTCTTAAAATCCCGATTGGTTGGAGTTGAAAACAAATTTACTGAATAGTGGGATAAGTTTGTTTAATCTCATCAACAAAGTTTTGGACCGATTCTGAAGAATGCTGTGCACCATCGAGTTGAGTAAATGTTTGAAATTTCGTTATGTCTTTAAATTATGTTGCACTGTTTAAAGTTACATAACCATTGTCTGCTTCCCTATCAATAATTCTAGCTGTGTCGTACACAGTTGATGTGTGTAATGTAGTAGGACACTGTCATGCACATCCTGTAAATTTTATTGAGCATCCTTGAAATATGTAAACTCCAGTTTTTGCAACAAGTGCACCTTATCCTCACTTGAATATCTGTCGTTTTTATTATGCACTACATGATCATATTGCTGAATCTTTTTCGAAATCTGTTCACAATTTACACACACACACACACACACACACACACACACACACACACACACTACGCTGTGAATGATCTTCCATGTGCATAATATGTTAAGCATATATTGTCATCGTTGTTGTGCTCCTCATGTGCATTGTCCACCCGGTTAAGTGTATACAACACTACAAATTCCACTAACTCATCTTGCCAAAATGCTAATATTTCCTCTGCTACTTCTTTATCACTCTGACAAATTCCTTGGGTTCCTTTCTGACAAAATGCCAACTTTGACAACTGTTGTTATAGCTATACTGCAGTGTTTGCTTTGTTTATTGTTGCCATAGCTCTGCTTCGTGTCAACACCCCTAGCACAGTTGTGAGTTACTTGTCAGTTAAGCAGCTCAGCTACACTCTGTAACCTCATGCAGTGCTCTCAGTTGGGATACTTCCAGTCCTGTCCCCTTTTTTTCCATTAGCAGCCAATATTGTGGTTGCATGGTAGACAATATGTAGGGTATTGAATGCCATAAACATCATTGACCTTTTGCAACCTCACACTCGAGGTTAGTCCTGCATATTCCTTTCACCTTTCAGCCTTTCCTTTCTTTGCGTAGTACTTGCCTGCCATCTGAACTCTTCATATACATAAAGCTGCTTAATTTTTTGACAGATGTTTCTTTAATTTTTGTATAGATGGCATTTATTGCCTCTATAGTCAAGCATAATTCTACAGCTTTACATTTCTTTTCTAACCATTCCTACTTTACACAGTCTGTCACCTAGCACAGTGTATCAGTCTTATTTTTTAGTTGTCTGTATTCCCTTTTGTCTCTTTCATTTACTGTGTTTTATATTTCCTCCTTTCATCAATGAAATTCAATAAATTGCTTTTTATGAAGGGACTCTGCTTCTGTGTACGTATAATCCTCTTTGCTGCTTTCACTATTTCATCTTTCAAAGATACCCATTCTTCTCTTATATATTCCTTTCCCCTTTTTGAGTCAATTATAGCCTAATGCTCCCATTGAAACACTTACTGGTCTATGGTTCTTTCAGTTTATTCAGGCTCCATTTCCTAAATTTCCTATTTTATATCTTTCTGCAATTTCTTAGGTTGTAATCTGCAGTTCCTAACCAACAAAATAAGGTCAAAGGTCTCTGTAAATATTCTGCAATTTAACAACTGATTCGGAAATTTCTTTTGTACCATTATGTAATGTGTCTGATATCTTCTGGTGTCTTCATGTGTCTTCCACATATATGCCCTTGTTTCATGATTCTTAAACTTAAGTGTTGGCAATGATTAAATGTTGCTCTGTGCAAAACTGTACCAGATAGAGTCTCTTTTTATTCCTTTTCCCTGGTTCTTGTTCTCTTGCTGCTCCTCCTCCTCTTGCTTTTGCTACTATCGAATTTCAGTCCGACATCACAGTTAAATTTTAATTTTGCTTAATGATATGAATAATTTATATTATCTCATGATATATACTTTCAACCTCTTAATCATATGCGAAGATAGTAGGCATATAAACTTTGTACTATAATGTTACTTGTATATTATTCAAATGAATAAGCTTAAATACCATGCAGTGTCATAATTTTAAAAAAAAAAATCAGATTATTGCTGATGGAAAGTCATTCTAATTTGGAAAGATTTATAAGAAGTTAGCTTCTTCATGTCCAAAAGTTAGAGAATGAGTGCTGTGCCGCTTTTCATGATGGTCGATTTAAAGGATGTTCCAAAACTACAGTAACAGATAAAAATTTCAGTTACATGCACAATGTCCTACTGATGATTGGCAAGTAAATTTTATGTGAAATAGCTCTGATGCTTGTACATATTAGAAACAAGGGTATCGTAAATTATGCATTAAGAACTAAAATAAAGCTTTGTTCTATGTAAGTGTGGCAAAAGGAGTTTCTAGATAATGATTTGATGATTTAAGCAATAATCTAATTGAATTTGTATGCCGAGTTGTCATTATGTACGAGACATGGGTCCAACATTTTGCACCAGAAACAAAATATCAATCGAGGGAAGTGAGTGGAAGCTGTTACGGCTTTTGCAGAAAACATAGTTTGTTGGCCAGAAAACTGTTTACTGAGATACAAAAGAAAATTTTTGTATTAATTACTGAGCAAAGGGTCAAATTGTAATTGGTAACTGATAAACATTACACATTTGTTCAATTCAACTGGATGAAGAATACTTGAGTAGTGACCTGGAATGGAAAAGAAAAAGAACTTCTTTTTATTAGAAGGAAGTATTGACCACAAGGGCTGGTTTGAAAAAACTGAGAGATCTAAGCAGAAATTGTCGGAACATCCACCCTATTCACCAGATATGGCAGTCTCTGACTTTAATAGATATTTGTGATTGTAAAACATTTCATGTCCAGTGGGGATGCTGTGACAACTGAAGAAGGACCTGTCAGCAGAGACATTTTCATATTGGTGCCAGATTTTTACTATGGTTCATGCCTATAATCTTTGATACGTAACTACTGTCTTCACTGGTGTTCTCTCATCCACCACTACCACAGAATTATCGACCTAATGCCTCAGCAAATAAAAAACATATTCTTTTTGTCTGTATGGCTTCTGTACTTTCACTGTCTTGACTTTGATATGCATTTACGTCCTACATAAGCTGAAGGAGTTGAAGCTGGTACCAACACTCCAAATGCTGTCTGCAGTAGGCTCTCTGGAACGTGCTGAATAGCGATTTGGTATCTGAAATCATATTTTCAGGTGCAATGTGGTCTTCAGATGCTGAATATGATGAAAAAGCATCTTGGTGTGACATTGTGCACTGTGCTATTTGCATTCTTTTTTCCATGTTTGGATCGCAGAAGTTTCTATGTGGCGTTTCCCATGTTTCTGGTGGTTTCTGTTCCTCTTTGACAGCTTACCCTTGTCACTCAATGTTTTAATACTGCTACTGGTTTTTTTATTGTTATTATTATTATTATTATTATTATTATTTGTTTTATGGCCTTCATTGGACCACTCTAGTCAAAAATACAAAGTTGTAAACAAGTTGTTACACAGGGATACAATTTGGTTCAACAATAACTTAATATGATATTTAGGTAATATAATTATTAGAGTCTATTCTTATATGAAAGGTGTTTTGATCTTCTGTCTGCCCAATATTTCTTCATTCTTTCAGATATTTTCTTTCTTTCGTCATCGTCTCTGTTTATTGCTTTCATTTGTAGTCTGGTTTGCAGGTCTTGCAGTATTCTGGTTTCCTCTGTCTTGTTTTTTAGGTCATCTACTGTAATTTGAAGTTCTTTTATATCTTCCTTAATTTCTTTGATCCATTTAATGTCGCTCTTGCTATTCCACTATTTTTGTATTATTTTGTTACTAATTCTGTTTTCTGGAGTTCTCGTCAGATGTCCAAAGAATGAGATGCGTTTCTTCCTGATTGTGCTCATGACTGGTTCTATTTTCTTATATACTGTTTCATTTGATGCTATTCTCCAATGTCCATTTATTTTATACTGCTAATTTATACATGTCCTAATTATTATTCTTTCTACTTTTAGTATTCTGTCAATTTCTGCTGTATTAGTTGTTTTGAAGATAGTTTCAGCTGCATACGTTATTTCTGGTTGTGTAACTGTTTTATAGTATTTTAATTTTGTATCTATAGGTAGACTTTTTTTGTTGTATGTAGTTTTGGTAATGTAATTTGCGTAGTTCAGTTTTTATATTCTATTCTGCCATGATGGCTTATCATTTAGATTGTATGTTATTATTTCGCCTAAATATTTAAATTTATCAACAATTTTGATTTCCTGTTCTCGTATTGTAATTTTGTTTGCAAGTGGTGGATCAGTTAGCATAATCTCTGTTTTTCAAATGATATTCTAAGGCCTACTTTCTCTGCTATTTCTTGTAGTGATTTCACTTGTTGCCTGGCTTCTTGAACGGTGTTGGCTAGGAGAGCAAGATCATCAGTGAATCCCAAGCAGTTTAAGCTAATATCGTCTTTTGCACTTCCAATTCTTATCATCTTTGGATTGTCCTTGTACCATTCTCTCATTTTGTATTCCAGTGCACAGTTGAACAGTAATGGTGATAGGCAGTCACCTTGCCTTAAGCCTGTTTTTACGAGGAATGGTTCCGAAATTTCTCCTCTAAACTTCACTTTTGATTTGATGTTGGTTAGAGTGAGTTGTATTATTTTAATTAGTTTTGGATGTAGTCCTAGATTTCTTAAAATTTTTAATACAGAAGGTCTGTGGAGACAGTCATATGCCTTCTTAAAACCTACAAATGTTATTGCCAGAGGTTTGTCCCGTTTCTTGTAGTATGCCATAATCATTTTTAAACTAATTATCTGTTCTGCACAGCTTCTCCATGGTCTGAAACCTCCCTGATATTCCCCTAACTCCTGTTCTAATTGCTCCTTGATTCTTTCATATAGGATCTTGGATAGAATTTTGTATGTGCAACCTAGGAGAGAGATTCCTATGTAGTTGTCTGGGTTGCTCTTATCTCCCTTTTTGTGTAGTGGGTGGATGATAGCTGTGGTCCAATGTTCGGGAAATCGTTCTGTTACCCAAATTTTTGTTAGAGCTATGTGTAAGGAGGTCTTGACTGTGTCACTTGCATATTTCCACATTTCAACAAAAACCTGATCTTCTCCACATGCCTTATAATTTCTTTGTTCTTTAAGAATTTTTTCTACTTGGAAAGTTGGAGGGTCTAGTTTGTTAGGTTTGGTTTTTATTGGGGTATTTATGTTGATTTGTAAGGGTTCTTTGGGTTCCTCGCAATTTAGAAGTTTGTTTATTGCTTTTGCCATGATTTCTGCGTTCTCCTTGTTACTGTGTGTCATTCTTCCATCTTCATCTTTCAGTATTAGTGTAGGGGCCTCATATTGTTGTAGTTGTTTCCTAAAGATTTTATAGTAGTTCCTGGGGTTGGTTTTATGATAATTGCCTTCTATAGAGTTTATAATATCTTTATGAAATCCTCTCTTGATTCTTCTGATATTATGTGTGAATTTTTTTCTTTCATTTTTTAGGTTGATGGCATTTTCTTCAGTTTTATGTGTTTGAAACTTTAACCATGCTTGGTGTCTATCTTCATGGAATTTGTCACATTCTGATGTCCACCTTATATTTTTCCTTTGTGGGTTCAAGGGAGCTAGATTCTCTGCTTCTTTCTTAAGATTAGGCACTAGTTGTTCTAGATCATCTGTTAATTTGATGGTTTGTGTTATTTGTTGGTACTTATTATTTTTAATTAGCTGATGTGGATCAAACCTCCTTTTTATTTTATTAGTTTTTCCAGTCCTCTTCTTTAACGGAGTGAATTTGATTTTAATTTTAACCATATAATGGTCTGAGCCTGTGTCTACTCCTCTCAGTACTTTAACATTGTGGATCTCCTTACGAAAATTTTTGTCCATACAGACATGGTCTAGCTGCCACTCGCCCTTCCTCCAGTCTGGATGTTTCCATGTTTTAAGTTTACTTGGCTTCCTCTTAAAGTATGTTGATTTAGATATGAGGTTGTGTTCTCTGCAGAGTTCTACAAGTCTTTGACCGTTTCTGTTCGTAAATTTATGTGGACACCATTTTCCAATTATATCTTTATATTTCCTTTCTTTTCCCAACTGAGCATTGAAATCTCCCAATAAGATTTTTACATTCTTTTTATTTACTCTGTTCACAGTTTGTTCTAGAAGGTTCCAAAATTTATCTACCTCTTCCTTTGTTTTTATATCTAAAAACAAAGATGATGTGACTTACCAAATGAAAGTGCTGGCAGGTCGACAGACACACAAACAAACACAAACATACACACAAAATTCAAGCTTTCGCAACAAACTGTTTCCTCATCAGGAAAGAGGGAAGGAGAGGGAAAGACGAAAGGATGTGGGTTTTAAGGGAGAGGGTAAGGAGTCATTCCCATCCCGGGAGCGGAAAGACTTACCTTAGGGGGAAAAAAGGACGGGTATACACTCGCACACACACACACACACACACACATATCCATCCACACATATACAGACACAAGCAGACATATTTGGAGTCGTCTCCAAATATGTCTGCTTGTGTCTGTATATGTGTGGATGGATATGTGTGTGTGTGCGAGTGTATACCCGTCCTTTTTTCCCCCTAAGGTAAGTCTTTCCGCTCCCGGGATGGGAATGACTCCTTACCCTCTCCCTTAAAACCCACATCCTTTCGTCTTTCCCTCTCCTTCCCTCTTTCCTGATGAGGCAACAGTTTGTTGCGAAAGCTTGAATTTTGTGTGTATGTTTGTGTTTGTTTGTGTGTCTGTCGACCTGCCAGCACTTTCATTTGGTAAGTCACATCATCTTTGTTTTTAGATATATTTTTCCTACGTGGAATGTTTCCCTCTATTATAATCTTCCTTTGTTTTTGTTAGACAGTTTTTTTTCATTTGTTGGGGCATGAGCATTTATTATTGTATAGGTTTTATTCATTGTTTTAAAGCTTAGAGTCGCAATTCTTGGTGGTACTGCTTGGAAATCCATTACTGAATCTATTATTTTTATGTTTACTAAAAACCCTTCTCCAAACTGGGGACATTGTTTCATTGCCCTCGGTCCTGGTTTCCCATTATAAATTCTGTATCCTTGTGATTCGAATGGGTCCTCTACTGTGTTTCTCATTTCTTGAATCCCTGTTATTAAAATTTTTTATTTATTTAGTTCATCTGTGAGCTCCTTGAGTTTTCCAGTCTCAAGTAGTGAGTTTATGTTGTATGTTGCTATATAATTTATTTGCTCATGTTTAATCTTCTTTTTGTGTTTTAGTGTGCATTTGGATGGTTGCAAATGCTCCGATTCTTTGCTGCCTTCTAGTTGATTACCCACCGAATCCGATGTAGCCTTTTCCTGCCTTTTTGAGCAGGACGGTGGAATTTTTTTCCTAAAAGACCTTTCCATTTTTGACTTTCGAAGGTTGTCAATCTTAGTTGGAGCAAGCTCCGATTTACAACTATTGTTGTTAACCGCAGAGGGTGTGTTTGGTCTGCGAGAGCTATTTTATTTCACTCAAGTCCACCAGTAAACCGGTGAGGACTTCCCTATCTGCCACCTGGGACACGCCACGTAGGAGTATCATCTCTCCTCCTACTATGACAGCATAGTAGGTTCGTGGCTACTGGGTTTTATTACATTATTATCATATTTTCATTTCAAGCAAGTACTTTCATTGCTACTGAGATTGTAGTTTTGTCATTGTTATGCATTCTGTGGCCTCTCAGGTGCTTTTTTTTCATAATTTACTTGCATGAACTTGGTTTGTAATTGCAAATTATGTATTCACAGGAATTTTTGAAATTGAGTCTTAGTCATAACAAAAAATTTGTTGGAGACACACGTACAAAGAGTTGATTTGCTAAAAATGAACAAAAAGGATTTGAATCAGTTTCCAAATATTTCAACAATATACAACAAATCATTACAGTGTTTCTTCTTTCATCTAACAGAATACTCACCATGCACTATACCTTTCACATTGTTAGATAACAGACACAATCCAATACAAAGTGAATTTCTTTAAATTTAAACTCTTGGATTATCATGCACACACTCAGTGGCCTTCCCATATTCGATATACTGATTTTCACCCAATCACGGAAGACAAACAGTGCCGGGACTGGTTAGTACTCAAATGGGTGACCGCCTGGGAACACAGGGTGCTGTCAGTTCAAGGACACACATCACCGAAGTGGTACCTGCTTGAAAGACTTGCACCAGGCCATCAAATTGTACAGGATTATTATCAACATTATACTAAATATTATGGTTTGAAAGTTCTCGTCATTGGTTTGGGTCGGTGTCAGACGTCCGACACTTTGTTAGTCTTAAAACATCTTCGGGTGATTGTTGGACCCTACAACAAATTATGGTGGCACAGAGTCTTGCCATGAGACATGAGAACTAAACACAGTTTTGCTTGAGGAACAATCTACACACCCCAAAAATGTGGAGGTAACAGAGCTGTGTCACCTACCTTGTGTGACATTACCCATCACTCGACTTCTTGTAATTGACTGAGAAAATCAGTTCCAATTATTAATTGTGCACAACTTGTACATGTGAATTTTTGTCAAACAATGTAGATATGAAAGGCTAAGAATGGTGAATAGCACAAGGATTACATTGCACTTGACCCTTCATTTTCATATAAACTACACACACACACACACACACACACACACACGCACAGAAGCGCGCACGCACGCTCATTTTCAAGTGTACCTGCATTGTTATGGTGGTTCAGTGGAACATACTACTGTCTCCAACCACAAATGGGGCAATGTGGCTTGCGTACACTCTCCAGCCTGTCAACATGTCTTGAACGGTCATTTTAAGCATGGACCCTACACACAATGGATTGTCATGACATAAATTTTATACTTGATCATAATTCAAACATTCAGCCGCTATTGTGAAGAACAAAACTTTGAAGATCTACGTCTAACATTCTGCAAGCCACCTTATGATGTGTAGTGGAAAGTCTTTTGTATACCACTGTCGATTCTCTCCTTTCCTGTTCAGCTGCAATTGGTGCACGGAAAGAACGGTTCTTGGTAAGACTCCATGTGAGATCAAATCTCTCTAATGTTTCTTTCATGATTTTTTTTTTTTTACAGTTATGTAGGAGGAAGGATTACATTGCACTTGACCCTTCATTTTCATATAAACTACACACACACACACACACACACACACACACATTACATCACCATATAGAGCATTGTTTATGATGCATAAAGACATCATTTCTCGTTACCAGTAATGTTACAAGATAGGAATGGTCAGTGTTGTTCATAAGCCAATTTATGGCGAGCAAGCAGAGATGCTCGTATGGCCAACAGCTGGTTTTTGTGATTTTGAGTTGGAACATGCGGTACCTGATTTTGAGTGAGAACATGCGGTACCCATACAACTGACTTTTGATCATTCCCTGATGCATGCAAAGGTCACACAAGTGGAATGATCTAAGTTCATCACGTTTTCCAGTTCTCGAGTACACTGACATGGATCATTGTGGATTAATTGTGTGAAATTATCTTCGTCAAATCCCAAAGGCCTTTCTGAAAATGGAGAGTCAATAAATGTCGAAACAATCCTGCTTAAAATGAGAAAACAATTTTGTTACCATGCTCTGTCCAATGCATTATCCTCGTACATGGCGCAAATGTTTCTGGCTGCCTCCGTTCGTGTTACCCCTTTTATTGGACTCAAACAGAAGGATATGTCAGAAATGTTCTTATTTCTTCACTTGGCACACCATTTTCTAGCGTTCACAAGCTCCCTTCACTATCTGTAAATGACAATGTGGTAACTGAAATAGCTACAGTGAACTATAAAATAAAAAAAAATTACAATCTATAAATAAACCCATAGCAATCAGAATAGCAACATGCAAAACAAAAATGCTATGACAGTATGCACCAACCTAATAGATTACCAATTGGTGGATGTAAAACTGTCAAGGTTCCTAATTTTCCACATGCTTACAGGAAGGTCGTGTAGCCTGGAGCCTTCCTGTTTGTTACATGATAAATGATAGCTTTGACTTCATCTGTTGTGACACCTGAAACTGTGACATTGCTGTTTGGTATTGATGGGTGAGAGAATTTGATATCATTGGATACTTCACTTGAAACGCTCTCTCCGATGTTGCGGAATCATCTTGCCACTGAAGATTTTCACTTTTTATACACCTGTAGCATTCTACATCTAGACCTGCTCTACATCATGTTTGGGACCATTTGCAGATGATTTTGTCCTCTTCATTAATTGTTTGCTGGTTTCGATGGTGATTTGGTGTGGCCTCCGGAAGAGCTAGTTTTGCCTCCTCCTTGGTGGCTTTGTAGTCTGAAGGTTATCCTCATTCTGGGAAGTTTGTAACTGTTTAAAAGTGGTTTTTTACTTTCTGTCCTTAACCATGCCTATTAATCAGTTCTGCACATACCTAGCTGTGTTACACAAAGGGCAAGGGCAACTTGAACTATACAAGATGGCATAGTTGTTAAAAAGTGGCTAAGTGTGAACAGCCTCTTGGAGCTTAGTGGATAGTAATGGCTGTCTAACACTCCATTCCAGTATGTCCGAAGTTGTAGGAATAAAACTATCCATGGGAACAGCAAAAATGGTAGCCAGAGACTTAACTAAGGCATATCCCCTCCATCTTTTTAATGTAATTCCATCACTCTGTCTTGTGTTAGTCCTCATTCAGCAAAAATAGAAGCCTATTGGATAATAGATATTTGCTTCAGCACCTAAGTACCAGCAAGCAGTGAGCTCACCAGCCATGTGAACCAAGTGCAGCTGAAGGAACATTTGTTTCCTTCCTGACTCTAATGAGAAAATAAGCAACGTAATACAAATTACACTGAGTGGGACATGTAGTATGCTGACAGTTACCCTACAGGTGTAGGAATGAAACTTGGGGTTGACTTCTAAGAATGCAAACATTACTTTATTTTAGTGTCTAAATGACATGACAAAAAAACTCTGGAGATATTTCTGGACCAATGTCTACAGTTCCAAAAATGAGGCTGTAGGATACTGAGTTGAAATAACGGTGCAAGACCTGTCGCTTTGGGGGCAGATAGGAGGGCCACTGGCTAATGTCCGTAAATCACACCCGATGGGAGCATGTCGTGTCACTGCACTGATTATCTCTCCACACACTCAGTAATCAGGCACTGTTACCAAGGGGATGAACCAGGCATCCCGCATCAAACTTCGTAGAACTGTGAGTCTTCTGAGGAAACGTGCCTCTAAAATGAATCTCGAGAGATGCAATAGAAATCCTTTCGCTCACTGGTCTGTGAGAAAACTAAGGTAATGGAGACTTAGTATGAAATTTTACCAACTTTACCATTAGAATAAACTCTGATGAGACACGGTGGTTAAGGGCACAAACCTCGTGGCATTCTGCGAGCCACCCTGGACCACAGCCAGGACGTGTTGTCTCCTCAGAGGGGAAACAAGGGCTGGTGGTGACAGTTAAAAGAGCGTGGCTCCCACAAAACGTGGATGTCAAAGAGATACCTGCATTGGAAGTTACCAGCATGGATACTAGAGAAAAGCAGTAGTTCACTAGTTTACAGGAGCTTCATTGGCTGCCGATGTTTGGCGAGTGCAGCGTGTCATCTGCTGCTGTTATTTTAGGTGAATGAAGGGAGTTGTCACACAGCCATTGCCACATAAACTCTGTGTGGTAACTATGGTCTCTTGCCAAGCTTGTTGGACTGCAGTTGCAATGAAAGTGACACTGCATCAGCAGTTTTCATTTGCAGCTACGGGCTCAGTGAAATACCACTTACTAGCTGTTAGTGACGTGTCGGCTGATGTTCCCATCCTAGCTAAAGCTTTAGTTGCTCTGCAATGTAATAAACTTACTTTCAGCAGTTGCTGTGTTACTTTTTATGCGCAGAAATGAATTTACATTTGTTGTGAAATGTTTCTTTAGAATTCATGTCACAAGTGAACTTGGTGATAAATAAAAATCAGTGATACTCAAAATTGTACTTCCATAGTAGTAAGTCTCTAAACCTCACACTTGTGTTTCCTTTTCTTTTTCAGAAAGTCCCTAATGATGGCACCAGACTCATCGCACATTAATATCCGTTGTGCACTGGGATTCCTGACTCTGCCACATCCATACCGTGATGTAAAATTGGCCAAAAGTTGCATTGATAAAGCTCTTAAATTGGCGCCAAACAACACAATGGCTCATCATGTAGAAGGAAAGTATTTTGAGCGAATAGGTGACTTGGAGGCAGCAAAAAGTTCATATAAAACTTCAGGAGAGTATGGTGCATATGGTGCATACATGGATTATTTACGGTTGGAGTTCAAAACGAACCCAAAGTTTGATCCAGCGCCATTGTTTAAAAAAATGATGGAAGTTTTTATTGAGGAACCTTACAGAGTCGGAACATTATCACAGATAGGGTGCTATTATTATCTTATAGAAAATAAACTGAAGGAAGCTGTAACCTATTGGCTACAAATTATAGATGAGAAGCATGATACTGCTCGACTAAGAGTAAGTTGATATTAATAACTCTCTTTCTTAGTGTCAATAAGTGAGTTTATCTTTAGAATTTATATTGTCAAACTAGTCCAGAACCCTGTTTTCCATCATCTTCAAGTGCACCTAGAGATGGTGAGGCTTATTAGCTTTACCCAGTTCTTAAAATTGCAAACACATGTTTATTTTTGCAATGAATGACATTGTAATTTCCATACTTTGGTCTCAAGAATGGTGCAGAAAAAGTCCTCTTAATCTCTAGGTGAGCAACATGCTTAGGGGAAGCTAAATGTTTTGGAAAGGACCCACTAGCATTAAGTCGGTGGATAACCTGGACGGGCGCTTTTCTGTGTCTTGATATTGATGAGTAAACTCCATCAATGACTAGATGGTTTGGGACTCAGTATAGGTTTTTTTGTGTACAGACAGTTCATTCTCCTTGGAAATTCAGTGCCGAACTAGAGGCGTAGTTGGCAATGATCCTGGATGGTTAAACAGTCCTTGTATTTCTCCAGTAATCTTTCCATGTCCACTCTATCATGTCCTTTCAGATGTGACATGTTTCCCCTTGGTACAGTTAAATTGACAGACTGTCTCAGCATCGACTGCTCTATGCTGAAGTCCGTGTTAACTCATCCTCCACTGACCCTTCTAGGTTAGCTATGAGTGTAGCTCTTGATAGCTTCATCTCTTCAGAATCAAAATTTTTTACACTGATGTGCACCATTCGGCTTTCATCAATTGCTGCACAAATGATGAACTATACCATATGAAACGTTGTTCCTGATCCAAGTCCTTGCTTTCCTGAAAGGGCTCTACTACGCATAAAGTACGATGTCGCACCCAGCTCCACTGTGCACTGTTGTAGATTGACCTTAACATGATGTTAAACCAGGAAGCCAAAGAATAATGTTGTAGTTTATTCCCATATTAGGGAGAACTTCCATACATTCCTGGAACTCCCTTTTCCTCATCCGGAAATGCAGCAGTGCTGAACAGATCACTTAGTCTACAACACGGTAGGCTCAGACTTTTGGCACCAAATATACTCTTGTCTCGCTACAGACACCTGTGATTCTGTATCCAACAAAAACTTACATGATGTTCTCTCTACATAGCCAGTTAGACAAATGTCTGCCTCTGATTTTGCACAAGGGTGTCCTGTGGTCACACTTTCTGGGAGCATTGTGCAGTGGGTGCACTGCCCCCTGCCTGTTCAGTGTAGAGACGCAAGTGTTATCCTGATTCCACTTTCCACGTGGCTATGGAATTTTCGAATGTTTCCACCTTTGCCACTGTTTCTACAAAACAGCTGAATGTTGGTGGGAGAGCCAATTGTACAGGATGTACAAGGCCTGTTCAAAAAATTCTGGAGCATTCGTAATTTCGTGCCAGTGGTGTGTTGGAGCAAAATGCGGTTGGCATCCCTGCACACTCCTGTGTTTAATGTATAACTACTGTAGGTTTCATGGTTGTTTATCTTTATTTATTGTTCAGTGCTGTATTGAGTAGAACTTTGAATCACACAGTTTGCAAATTTTGAGATGGCAGAGTTAGAGGGGCAGCGTGTTTGCATTAAATATTGCATGAAATTCAAGAAAACGCTTACAGAGACACACCAAATGATGCAGGAAGTCTACAGTGATAGTGTGTAAACCATACTCCGTGTTACAAATTCTCATATGGTTGGTTCACACGGTTTAAAAAATTGCTGGTCGAAAGTTAAAGATGACACTCATCCAGGACACCCTTCTATGTCTACCGATGATGTTCACGTCAGGAACGTCAACGAAATTGTGTGTGCCGATCGAAGACTGTCCGAGAGATTACAGATGAATGTAACATTTCAGTTGGATCATGTCATGAAATCCTGTTACAGCATCTTCGAATGCGTCTCACAGCTAATGAGTCAAGACCAGAAACACTTTTGCCCCACAGTTTACGAAGAGCTTTTGGATCACGCAAATGAGAATGAGATGTCCCTTAAGGGAATCATAATTGGTGATGAGAATGAGATGTCCCTTAAGGGAATCATAATTGGTGATGAGACGTGGGTCTATGATTATGGTGTTGAGACCAACGTTCAGTCTTCACAGTGGTTTGGGAAAGATTTTCCAGGACCAAAAAAAGCTTGTCAGGTCAGGTCAAATGTCAAAGCCATGCTGATAGTTTTCTTTGACTTTGAAGAATAAGTTCATCATGAATTCATGCCACAGGGACAAACCGTTAATTGATGGTACTGTCAGGATGTGTTGTGACATCTGCGAGAAAATGTGACATGGAAACGGCATGAAATGTGGTTTCATGGCTCTTGCATCTCGATAATGCACCTGCACATTCATCCCTGCTGATGCGTGACTATTGCACAAAAAACGAAATCACTGTGCAGCCTCATCCTCTCTACTCTCCAGACCTGGCCCCAAAGGACAGAGAGTTTTCTTTTTTTTTTTCTTTTTTTTCCAATGATAGATAAGATAAACCAAAATTCACAAACACCGCTTTTCACAATCCAGCAAGGGCAAGAGGCGTACCAATACTGCTTCTGGAACTGGAAATGATGTTGGGAGCAGTGTATTAATTGTGGAGGAGAGTATTTTGAAGGAAACCATGCACAATAAGTAAAAGATAAGTGTAGAAAAATTAGGTGGACAAAGTTACGGAATTTTTTGAATAGACGTATAGCATACCGATAATTAATGTTGTAAGCACATAGAGTTGAAAGTACCTGATACTAGAAGCAAAACAATCTCGGTAAAGGTGGGCTCTAAATTGCATGCCTTAAGAGCTATGAGCTTTTCTTCGTCTTCGATACTGTGAAACAAATCTCTTCTACTGCAAGCATGTTTTGAGAGATGGTAGCATGGACCAAAACAAGGAAAAAAGTGTAGTAACCACGGGCTATAAAGTGTATATCTGAAGAGTTATGAGCACTTCTTCAAGTTCGCTACTGTGAAACACATCTTTTGTACTGAACATGTGTTCAGATCTCTTGAGGTGTGCACTTTAGAGCCCATGTTAACTGGACATTTTTGTTTTGTTTTGTTTTGGTCCAAACTAGTTGCTCCCAAAATATGGAATGCAAAGCACTTGCTGTAGAGGAGATCTGTTTTCACAGTATTGAACATGACGAAGTACTCATAGCTCTTATGGTAAGCATTCAGAGCCCACATTTGCTGACATTTCTTGCTTCTGGTTTCCTATGTTTACAGCTGCATGCCTTTATGCCATTAATTATGGTACACCCTTTGTAATATATACTTCTCATTTCCCTCTTGGTCTTGTCACCGAGTTAATTTCAGCCAAAGCTGCTTGCCGCAGTTGCTGCTGCTTTGTCCAAAATTTATGGAAATGTTCTGCTTCCATGGCTACAGTGGCACAATTTTTATCCATCAGTTCATACATATGAGTATTGATTTTTCTGAAACATTCTACCAAACTTTTATGCTGATTTCCTTTGTTTTTGATCTATAGCATCAAGTTGTTCCTGATAACTTCTGACGAGAGTACCTAAAAATAAACAAAAAAATTGATTATGTAACTTTATTTATTTCCAAGATTACAATTAAACACTCAACTACCCGTACCATTTGATACAATTGTGGTACTTTCTGTAGAGCGAGTTTTGTGGAATTATTAAGCAACATCAGTCTCCGATGTTCTCTGTATTAATCATATTGTACTGAAAATGTCTGTTCAGAAAGCTAACATGTTCTTGTACACTAAGGTAGTGGTTCTCATAAGCACTTCTGCATACAGGTTGTATGTTCAAGAGACAGCTTATCAAGAAGGTATAAACAGTATTTGAACCCATGTGTGTCTGAAGCCCCCAATACACCTTCAACTCCTGCCTGGGACACAGTACATGACCAGTGAAGTGGGCCTTGGTCTCATGAGCAGCAACTGGCTTGCAAGTACAATACTTCTGTAATATTGTCTATGGAGATTCTTTTACGTATTTGAAGAACCACCAAAACAAAGGGTGACATTACTGACGGAAAGTCAAAGTGTTCTTCCCCCATTAGTTTTGTGTTCTTGCCTCTCACCTATTGTTCATGTTTACTAATGTGATGGTATGCTCAGTAAATTTTCTGGAGTATGTTCCTTTTGATTTTCTTGGTCTCGTTCAACTCCTTCATATGCCACTTATTGTAGTAATGTTCTGACTCCCTTTGAACAACAGTCGAAGGTGTGAATGATTGAAATCCTCCATTTGAGAATGTATGCTTTTTGATTGGAGGACAAGTAATATATTATGAATCCAAACCTAGTATCATTAAATGCCACTGATCTCCCAGGATGCCTCCATTTACATAACCGTCACAGATGTATCATTCTAATAACTGTGCCTGTTTTTAGTTCTATCTTGTAGATTGAACAGAATGTGAAAGAATGTTACCAGGATATGAGGGAAGATCAGAAAATAATGCACAATAATTTTAAGTGAACTTACATGTTTTACCTGCTTTTCTGCAACCTTCTCAACAGATTTCTCCCATCATCGTACCAGTTTCCATATGCTCTGTTCGTAGAAGCCCATTTGGTTGCAGTATAGCCATCTGTGGACTGCTGATTTCACTTCCACATCTGTCGCAAAGCGTTGGCGGGTCGGAAGTTTCTTATAGGACAGAAGCGATGAAAGGCTGACAGTGCAAGGTCCAGACTGTACAGTGGATGCTAGAGCAATTCCCACCCAAGTTTGGCAGTTTTCTTATTAAATGGAGCAGCGACATGGAGGTGAGCCTTGTCATGATGAAGTTTGACACCATTGGTATTAATGTTGTGGGTTTTGTCATGAAGGACACGATGCAACTTAACCAAAGTTTTAATGTAGGCGGCAATACTCACAGTGGTCCCATGTTCAGCAAAGTCCGCCAATAACCCAACATGCATATACCAGAATAATGCCACAAGCACTGTCCTAGCAGGTTGATGATTTTTTTTTATTGTACTGGAGAACCAGCATGTTTTCACTCCATGGAAGCTTACTTGGTTTCGGGCAGATAGTGGTGCACCCACAATTTATCGCCAGTATGATTCATTTCAGAAAGTCATACCCTTCTGTGGCATAATATGTTGAGTGATACAAGCATGTCATTTGCTTGCCATTTGTCTGTCAGCTTCGTAGGCACCCAGTGAACATTAACTTTACGAAATTTCAACATGTCATGAACAGTATCATACACAGCACCTTACGAAACGTTGAACTGCTGTGCTAAGGTTCGCAGTTGCACATGCCTGTTATTCAACATTGCTACCTCAATAGCTCTGACATTCTGCAGTGTTGCAGCTGTTACCAACTGCCCAGAGTGTGGCGAATCACTAAGGTCCACACGGCCCTGTTAGAAGAATGCCCATCACCTGGAGACATTGCTGTGGTCCATACAATTGTCCTTGCACATGCTAAGCATGTTCCTGTGAATTTCACTTGGTGGATGCCATGTGGAAAAAAAAAAGAAACTTCAAACTATGTTGTCGTGAAATTTCAACATTCAAACTGCAATACCGGGAGGGGGGGATATTTTTGCGTTATTTTCCGATCCTCCCTCGTGTGTGCTCTGCCAGACAAATCAGTATGCTGCCTGTTTTACAACAGAGTTCTGAAGTTGGTGGGTGTCTTCAGTCAGTCGACCCACAGTGACTCTGGTGCAGCAACATCAAAATTTTCCAATTTAACCAGTTTCCACACAGCAATAACGGTGCAGTAGGTTACAGTTTGGAGAACCCCGTAAGCTCTGGGAATATGAGCAACTTCTGTTGAAACAACATGTGTGTTACTATGCAGTATTTATGCTACATCTTTATGTTATCAGCTACCTAGTGCGACTGCTCACTGATACGTTATTTTCTGCCCCCATCTCATAACAGACCTGTCACATTCTTTTCTCCGAAAATTCTTGAGGCTGGAATTAATTTAAATTCGCACGGGTGTACCAATGTGTGCCTTGTCTAGAGGATAAGGTTTTTCTAATTGGTGAGTAATATACGCATAACTTACATTTCAACTTACATGTGACCTGCTACTGGTTTCACAGATGGTATTAATAACTGTTTCCAGAGAAAATGTGCAACATTAAAATCTCCTCTGTTGATAGTCTTAAGAAGGGAGAAGACTAAAGATAATTGGGAAGTGGCAATAAGTAATAAGCTCACAATATTAGTCACCACCTTAAAAAAGAGCAAGCTGGTCACTTTGGAATGCTTTATGTGGTGTGCAACTGGTACCAGGCAGTCATATGACTCTCCATTGGTGGTGAATATCATATCAGTGAAGTGATGTCTATGTGACAGTCACGGGCGAGTGTGGAAATGTGACAGAATGGCAGATTTTTAAGAGCTATTGTGTTTGCCCATCACTACATAATGTAAGAAATTGTCCAGGATGTTGGTCTTTTAATATGAACTGTCTATTGTGAGTACAAGAAATGTAATACTCACAATCATGTTACATTGTTTTGGAACAGTGGTTGAAAAAAGATCCTGTGTGACAGGGACTAGAGAAAAGTGACAGTTTCAGACCCAACAGCAGTTACTGCTGTCGTTATATGCATTCCCCCTACCAGTTCTGAGTGTGAATTGTGAAGGAAACTGCATGCAATGGATTTTTGAGTTAGATGCATCGCAAATGGCCATTGTTTGCAGTGGCGTTTGAAGCTGCTTGCCTTCGGTGGAACAAACAAAACAGAAACTGTACACTAGTTGACTGGAGGCATGTAGTATGACCCAAAGAGTTGTGATTTTTCATCTTTTCAAATGATGCATGGCCTCAAGTGCACCAAAGCTTTAAAAAGACATTTAACGTGCAGTGTGTCGATGGCGTAGTTCTGTGATGTTTTTCATGCACTGATTTGGATGCACTCTTCAGGGTTACTGGATGTGGAAGCACTATTTTGGGTTACTGTGAAGGTGAACCAGGATGTCTGTTCCAACATTTTTGGTGACCCAGTATTGCTCTGTCTTCATCTTCGTGATGGGTATGCTGTGGACAGATCTTCCAAGATGCCAACGGCTGTGTTCACAAGGTTACGTGCATCTATTTCTGGTTTCAGAAAAACTCAGGCACCCTATTGCACCTTAACTGGTCTACTAAATCATACAATCTTTATTATATAGAAAATGTCTGAAACTATTTAGAACAACAGGTTAAATGTAGCAATCAAATCCCCACAGTTTGATAGTTTTATGAGTGGCTTTTCCAGCTCGTAGACAGTAAACATGGTGGAAGAGGGCCACCTGGCTAGTAGCCAACTTCACCTGTGCCTGCTGCCCGTAGACGAGCTGATGGGCTCTCGCAGGTGCCTGTGCATCCTGAGGCAATGATGGAACAGCTTGCTCTGTGAGATCTGATGATTAGTGATGTGTGAGTGGGTTCAACTGGATGTGGCATACCTGAAGAAACTTGGGGTTCTCTTCACTGCTGAACTGGTGCAATTTTCAAGATCAGAGGCATGGTACATAAAAAAAATTATCAACATTGACGTATACCAATTTTTAATTTATATCTGTTCTAAGCCGCTATAATCGACCTCATATGAAGTCATCTGTCCAGAGAGTTACTGTGGGGTTTGGGGTAGGGTCACACATCGATATGATTGCTTGTTGAGGCTGCTATTAAATGAGATTGTTCTAGGCGTCACCTTCACCTTAACAGGAAAGAGGAGGTAAAACTGGTTTGGTTGATAGCAGAAAACATGGAAGAGGGTGGCACTGTCATGATTGGTAAAATGCTGGTGGTTTTAAGTGCCAGAGCAGTAGCTCTCCTAGGACAATGAAGGTAAAAGAAACAATAGTTTTAAGATGAGTTAAGATTGAACCAAACATCAGTTTGAGAAAGAGTACAGCATCCATGCAAACAGCTGTTGAAAATTTTTGGTAATCACCACAAATTATATTTCCATTCAATTATATTTTGGTCTATGTAAAATGTTGCCTTTCCTTATAACATCAAAATATTCAAATACTAATGAGTAAAATTAATGAATTACTTATGTACTTTTTTTGTTGGTGTTTAACAGTTGCGTTATTTGTGTAATTACATTCAATGTCTTGGATCTTGAAGTAATGTATAATCCTCTCTTTCCCAGGCATATAAGCCAGTCTGTGTGTTTATAAAGAAACCATTTGATCTCCTTCAAGTCACATTGGATGAGGTACGACTGGCTCTATGTAAAGAGAATGTACCATCTGAAGAAAGAGATCTGTATGAGAGACTGATTTCAAAGTTTGAAGGCACTGAACTACTGGATAATCCGCCAGAATCACACCGTCAGCAGATATTGGAAGAATCAGAGAGTGTGTTGAGGGAAGAAGAAGAACGTGCATCTAAATCGAGAGGAAGAGAAAGAGGTGGAAAGAGAGGTCGTGGCAATTATCAAGAGTATAGAGGAGGTAGAGGGAGAGGGCGTGGCAATTATCAAGACTATAGAGGGAGAGGAAGAGGTACAAGTGAAAGAGGAACAGGTAGAGGTTCAGGATATTACCACAGTAGTAATCGTCGAGATTCTAGTTGTGAATCAAATAGTAGCTCCAGAAGATATCGCCGTGACTCTAGCTGTGAATCCAACAATAGTAGCAAGGATTGGAGGACAATTAGGAATAGGAGACCATCTGAAGAAGAAAGCAGAGGGCCAAATTATGAGTTCAGAAGCAGTTCAAGAAATCGTACGAGCCAGAAAGAATTTGGAAGAGGAGGCGGCTATCGTGGCTCCTACGATCGCGATTCGAGCTGTGATTCCACTGGAAGCCAAGGATCCATTCAGGGAAGAGGTGGTAGCAGAAGACAGTTCCAGGACCGTGATGGAGATTATGACAGAATGCGTGGATCCAGCAACTGTTTTCAAAGGGATACCAAATTTAATTGGAGAGAGGGCGCAGCTGTCCGAGAACCTTCCTATGAAAGGCAGGAGAAGCCAAACCATTACAGTCCAAGGAACAGGGGCAATTGGCGTGAAAGACCTTCCTATAATCGTGAGAGGAATGACGGAGGGAGCTATGGAGACTCCTCACGAGGTAATCGACAGGCTTACAGGAACCACAGTTATAACAGGAATCGTGATTCCAGTGCTGATAGTTATTCATCTGATAATTTGGGTGAACAATATAAGAAGGGATATTCTAATCAGAATTTTCGAAAATACAGGCATGAAAGTGGTTCAGACCATGTAAAACAAGAAGATAGTTCATTTAACAGACGGTTTAAACTTGCCCAGACCGATGACCAGCAAACATCAAAAGATTCACGGTCTGCTAGAATGGGCACAGGAGGAAATGATGAAATCCAACAGAAACTTAGAGCCAGAAAGGAAATGTCACTCAGAATGAGTGACCAGAACGTGAATAAAAATGAAGGGAGGGAAAGTAGTACCTGGCTCTGACATTAAATAACGATATTCAGTGCCCATGTTGAGAAAGAAAACAGCTAAATAAATGTATGACACCATAAACAAGTCAAAGTAAGCATGCAGATTATTGTGATAATGTGGCTTTCTAATGCAACATGAATGTATAATTGTGATAAATGTCTGTGATATGGATTTAATGATTGACGCGTCACTAGTATATATATATATATATATATCTGTGTCTTTTATTACATGCATCAAGAGCACTCTAGTTAACCTTGTTGTTTTGAGATTGTTTATCAGTAACATTGAAGAATCATTGCTCTTCTTGCATGCGCTAAAAGAGTAAAATGTGTATTTGCTCCATTGTAATTTTGCTGATAGTTTTATCACATTCATCTAAGTGTTGTATTTCTGAATCTTAAATAAATTTAAATTTTTTCATAATTTACTTCACCTTTGCTTCTTATCGTTAATATATGAAATTGTGTAGAAATTGCAGATACATGGACCCTCTCACTGAAATATGACAGAACATGTAACTGAGAACGGTGTGTGCAACATACTTACGGCCATCTTTTGTCTTGCCTAATTGCAGTGGGTAAGACTCATTTAGAGCTGTCACCCAGAGTAATGTATTAAAATGGGAGATCTGTAACACTCTCACTCCGTAGTATTTTAATTTATATATGATAAGAACAGTCACCATTTCTTGAGGGCACATGCTGTTTTGAACTAATAAATTATCAGCATAAATTTCTTTCACTATAAAGAAAGAATAATCACCTGCATTAAGATTTGAAATTGTGACCTACTGATTGCTGTGTGTGGTCTCGGTGTTGGTCTCATTTTAGATTTAGAGCAGAAATTTTCCATTAGCTCATTATTCAGAATATTTATAAATTTTAAATGTGACACAGGTTTAGTATTCCGAACAAGAAGCTAACATCCTTATAAAGTATGAATGCATTTACTGGTGCTATGTCCCTGAAGTAATTGAAAATTTTCATCCACGCACTCCTGGAGGAGAACGCAAATTCACAGGAACTCTAGTACTGAATGGTAGTAAAAATGTTTTGGTGTTGAAAATAACATGGATTCACTCCCTGTTCAGAAAACTGCTGATATGGGGTAACTACAGGGATATTAGAAATTTCAGAATCTGTTTGACTGAACTCCATCAAAACTCAGTTGTGTTTAGTGGTCACTGGTGTCCCTGGAAGTTCCTACTACAACATCCTCTGCACCAATGTCTCTTCCATACTCACAATTGGAGCCAATGTTCTTTCTCAGAAGGGCCCAAGCATGATTTTCTGCAAATCTTTGTTAGGCGACACAATACAGTGTATTGAGTGAAAGTGTTTCAAGTGAAGTGGGGAAATATAAGTATTCTATTTACCGAAGAGTATTCTTGTATGATTCATACGTGCATGCAGAATCGGCACATGCAGTAAGGAGACTATTTCGAGAGGATCTTCATGGTGTTCAATTCATAATTAGAGTGTGACTCATCAACAGGTAAACAAATTTTGTGTTCTTGACAGGAAACTTAGACTACCATATATAGTACTCACAAAACTCTGTATAGCATTGGACATACTGTGGAAAGGTCTCCTACAATGGGAGTTCAGAATATTTCTCATAAAACAGGAAGTTGCTATGCCTCTGTTCAAATGGCTACAAAGTTACTGAAATTTCAACCCAGTAAAATAACTGCAGTGCGAGAACGTGAACGTGAACCCTACAAATAGGATGTGGTTTTGTGAATGGATTTTGAACTGGGTGCATAACAGAGAAATTGACCCTCACTTAACTTTCTTCTTGGAGGAATCATTGTTCCACCTAAGTGAAATATGTTAATTCACCAAATAACCCTTATTGGACTTAAGAAAAGTGTAATAATGCATGAGGAACATCTACTTGAGAAGAAAATAGGAATTTGGTGTGCTATGATAGTGGAAGAATAATAGGCCCCAGTGACTACTTAACTCTGAGAGAACATGCTTTTGCGACCCTTCAGTAGGGCTCTGCAATGGCGACAGTTTTTGTCTCCGGGGAGAGGGGGGATTAAAAAAGAGAGTGTACAAATCAAATCCACATACTTAACAATGAAGGGATGTAGTTCCAGCATCTCCTTGTGTAACATATGCAAGTAATTTACTTTTCTTTTTAAGTGTTTATGTTATGTGTGTTAGAAATAAGTTTCGCAACAAGCAGTCCTATATTTACTGTGGGTCTCTTGTCACCTGCACCATGGACACAGCAGCCGGTGTCACCGGCCAGCTGCGCGCTGTGAAAGTCATTGCCTTGATGATTGATCACCCTGTAGAAGCAAGAATGCAGATTATAACTGTTTACTAGTGCAATACTATTATTTTTAAACTGTTTGCTAAAATATCAAGTAAATGCAGAGGTACTATAATAACACAAAATAACTTGTGCAGATATATTTATTTGCATTTGAAAATATTATGATAAAGTTGCAGGAAATTAATATTATGTTCATATTTTTTTCCTGCAACTTTATCATAATATTTTCAGATGCAAATAAATATGTATTATTAATTAATATTATGTACATATTATGTACATATTTTTGCTTCCCCCCATGAACCATGGACCTTGCCGTTGGTGGGGAGCCTTGCGTGCCTCAACGATACAGATAGCCGTACTGTAGGTGCAACCACAACGGAGGGGTATCTGTTGAGAGGCCAGACAAACGTGTTCCTGAAGAGGGGCAGCAGCCTTTTCAGTAGTTGCAAGGGCAACAGTCTGGATGATTGACTGATATGGCCCTGTAACACTAACTAAAACGGCCTTGTTGTTTTGGTACTGCAAACGGCTGAAACCAAGGGGAAACTACAGCCGTAATTTTTCCCAAGGGCATGCAGCTTTACTGTGTGATTAAATGATGATGGCGTCTTCTTGGGTAAAATAGTCCCCCATTCGGATCTCCGGGGGGGACTACTCAAGAGGACATCATTATCAGGAGAAAGAAAACTGGCGTTCTACGGATCGGAGCCTGGTATGTCAGATCCCTTAATCGGGCAGGTAGGTTAGAAAATTTAAAAATGGAAATGGATAGGTTAAAGTTAGATATAGTGGGAATTAGTGAAGTTCGGTGGCAGGAGGAACAAGACTTTTGGTCAGGTGAATACAGGATTATAAATACAAAATCAAATAGGGGTAATACAGGAGTAGGTTTAATAATGAATAAAAAAATAGGAGTGCGGGCAAGCTACTACAAACAGCATAGTGAACGCATTATTGTGGCCAAGGTAGACACGAAGCCCACGCCTACTACAGTAGTACAAGTTTGTATGCCAACTAGCTCTGCAGATGAAGAAATTGATGAAATGTATGATGAGATAAAAGAAATTTTTCAGGTAGTGAAGGGAGATGAAAATTTAATAGTCATGGGTGACTGGAATTTGACAGTAGGAAAAGGAAGAGAAGGAAACCTAGTAGGTGAATATGGATTGGGGCTAAGAAATGAAAGAGGCAGCTGCCTGGTAGAATTTTGCACAGAGCATAACTTAATCACCGAGCGAGGTGGCGCAGTGGTTAGCACACTGGACTCGCATTCGGGAGGACGACGGTTCAATCCCGTCTCCGGCCATCCTGATTTAGGTTTTCCGTGATTTCCCTAAATCGCTTCAGGCAAATGCCGGGATGGTTCCTTTGAAAGGGCACGGCCGATTTCCTTCCCCATCCTTCCCTCACCCGAGCTTGCGCTCCGTCTCTAATGACCTCGTTGTCGACGGGACGTTAAACACTAATATCCTCCTCCTCCATAACTTAATCATAGCTAACACTTGGTTCAAGAATCACAAAAGAAGGTTGTATACATGGAAGAACCCTGGAGATACTAAAAGGTTTCAGATAGATTATATAATGGTAAGACAGAGATTTAGGAACCAGATTTTAAATTGTAAGACATTTCCAGGGGCAGATGTGGACTCTGACCACAATCTATTGGTTATGAACTGTAGATTAAATCTCAAGAAACTGCAAAATGGTGGAAATTTTCAGGAGATGGGACCTGGATAAACTGAAAGAACCAGATGTTGTGCAGAGTTTCAGGGAGAGCATAAGGGAACAATTGACAGGAATGGGGGAAAGAAATACAGTAGAAGAAGAATGGGTAGCTTTGAGGAATGAAATAGTGAAGGCAGCAGAGGATCAAGTAGGTAAAAAGACGAGGGCTAGTAGAAATCCTTGGGTAACAGAAGAGATACTGAATTTAATTGATGAAAGGAGAAAGTATAAAAATGCAGTAAATGAAGCAGGCAAAAAGAAATACAAATGTCTCAAAAATGAGATCGACAGGAAGTGCAAAATGGCTAAGCAGGGATGGCTAGAGGACAAATATAAGGATGTAGAGGCTTATCTAATGAGGGGTAAGATAGATACTGCCTACAGGAAAATAGAGAGACATTTGGAGAAAAGAGAACCACTTGTATGAATATCAAGAGCTCAGATGGAAACCCAGTTCTAAGCAAAGAAGGAAAAACAGAAAGGTGGAAGGAGTATATAGAGGGTCTATACAAGGGCGATGTACTTGAGGACAATATTATGGAAATGGACGAGGATGTAGATGAAGATGAAATTGGACATATGATACTGCGTGAAGAGTTTGGCAGAGCACTGGAGGACCTGAGTCAAAACAAGGCCCGGGAGTAGATAACATTCCATTAGAACTACTGACAGCCTTGGGAGAGCCAGTCCTGCCAAAACTCTACCATCTGGTGAGCAAGAAGAATATAATAATTCCAATCCCAAAGAGAGCAGGTGTTGACAGATGCCAAAATTACCGAACTATCAGTTTAATAAGTCACAGCTGCAAAATACTAATGCAAATTCTTTACAGACGAGTGGAAAAGCTGGTAGAAGCCGACCTCGGGGAAGATCAGTTTGGATTCCGTATAAATGTTGGAACACGTGAGGCAATACTGACCCTTCGACTTATCTTAGAAGAAAGATTAAGGAAAGGCAAACCTACGTTTCTAGCATTTGTAGACTTAGAGAAAGCTTTTGACAATGTTTACTGGAATACTCTCTTTCAAATTCTGAAGGTGTTAGGGGTAAAATACAGGGAGTGAAAGGCTATTTAAAATTTGTACAGAAACCAGATGGCAGTTATAAGAGTCGAAAGGGAAGCAGTGGTTGGGAAGGGAGTGAGACAGGGTTGTAGCCTCTCCCCGATGCTATTCAATCTGTATATTGAGCAAGCAGTAAAGGAAACAAAAGAAAAATTCGGAGTAGGTATTAAAATCCATGGAGAAGAAATAAAAACTTTGAGGTTTGCCGATGACATTGTAATTCTGTCAGAGACAGCAAAGGACTTGGAAGAGAAGTTGAATGGAATGGACAGTGTCCTGAAAGGAGGATATAAGATGAACATCAACAAAAGCAAAATGAGGATAATTGAATGTAGTTGAATTAAGTCGGGTGATGCTGAGGGAATTAGATTAGGAAATGAGACACTTAAAGTAGTAAAGGAGTTTTGCTATTTGGGGAGCAGAATAACTGATGATGGTTGAAGTAGAGAAGATATAAAATGTAGACTGGCAATGGCAAGCAAGGAAAGCGTTTATGAAGAAGAGAAATTTGTTAACATCGAGTATTGATTTAAGTCTCAGGAAGTCGTTTCTGGAAGTATTTGTATGGAGTGGAGCCATGTATGGAAGTGAAACATGGACGATAAATAGTTTGGACAAGAAGAGAATAGAAGCTTTCGAAATGTGGTGCTACAGAAGAATGCTGAAGATTAGATGGGTAGATCACATAAGTAATGAGGAGGTATTGAATAGAATTGATGAGAAGAGGAGTTTGTTGCACAACATGACTAGAAGAAGGGATTGGTTGGTAGGACATGTTTTGAGGCATCAAGGGATCACCAATTTAATACTGGAGGGCAGCATGGAGGGTAAAAATTGTAGAGGGAGACCAAGAGATGAATACACTAAGTAGATTCAGAAGGATGTAGGCTGCAGCAGGTACTGGGAGATGAAGAGGCTTGCACAGAATAGAGTAGCATGGAGAGCTGCATCAAACCAGTCTCAGGACTGAAGACCATAACAACAACAACAACATATTTTTGCTGACACAAGACAAAAAGACTCATTTCACAGCAATTTGCACTAGATACTGTGAAACTGTAGGCATTATTATTGTTTAACATGTGTATATTACACTATAATAAATTGATTTAATTTTGTAAAGACTTAACAAC
Organism: Schistocerca serialis cubense; assembly: GCF_023864345.2. NCBI lineage: Eukaryota > Metazoa > Arthropoda > Insecta > Orthoptera > Acrididae > Schistocerca > Schistocerca serialis. Next base: position 64,184,066 of record NC_064641.1, on the reverse strand, counting down.
AAAATTCAATGCAATCCTTACACTCATCCCGATCACGTAGGGCTCCCAAAACTGGATTTCATAAACTGATTTCCCAATACCGTTTCTGGTTGGTTATGTAAACACTTCAAAATCAATTCTGGAAATCTGCTTCTGGTTGTCGCTTTTACTTTTCCACAATTGATTTTCACTCGCATGTAAATTCAGCTGGTTTTGAAACGTGCTTGAGCAGTCAGGTTTCATCTCACTTTCAAAAATTTTTAGTTAATATGGACTGACTGAAGCTGTTTATGCCTTGTCTAATTGAAGAGCAATAGCAGTTGTGCTGACTAAATTAGAAACTTTAACAAGTTATTTACCAGATGCCATATTTAACTGGGCTAGCAAATCCGCTTCAGATCTTAACATGTAAACATGACAGCAATAAATGGTTTCCGAAATTCAGTTTTTGTCTTTTGGAAGATGTGTCTCATGTAAACGTAGTGACTGAAAATTACTTCTTCGGCCTCCCGTGCTCTATTCGGTTAACTGCCACAAAAGGTTGACCTTTCTATATTAATGCGGGAGTCGTGTGTAAAATTGCCTATAAAATCTGATCACAGTGCTGTATTTTAGAACAGTTTGATAAACGTGTCAAGTAAATATTGAGTTACCATAATAACATAACTTTTGCAAAAAGTATTTGATTATAAATGAAATGTTATGTAAACTCAAGGGGGGGGGGGGGGGGGGAAATCATTTCTCTGTGAAACTATAGGTAGATTAATGTCACCATGTTTACATTACACTATAAAATAATAGATCGACTTCATTTTGTAAATGCAAAGGCTTACCAGCAAAATTATGAGACAATCTGTGTACTGAAAACTGAGACATCTCTGTGGTAACTTTATTGACCACAAAGAAGAATAAGTGCTACCAATTGCTGACAAAACAACGTAAGCTCATTGTGATTGCTTTGTTGGTCACAAATCGATCCCATGCAGTAGCTGGATGTGATAGTCATGTACAAGCCTCAGATTACAGAGATTTTGAACCTTTGTGGTGTGGTTAGTAATATCAACCACGAACCTATAAACGATTAAAGCGCCAAAAGCAACCATCACAGATTCATCAAACCCCTATGTTTTTTTAAACTGCGGGTCCGGGAGTTAGAATAGGCGCAAGGTATTCCTGCCTGTCGTATGAGGTGACTAAAAGGAGTTTCACATGTTTCGGCCTTCATGTGATGGTCCCCTGTTGGGTTTGACCTCCATTCTTAAAAATTTTTCCGAAGAGCGAGCCAACTGGGGAAGGCCGCCTTACAAGGTGCATCATGTCCATCGTGCATTGAGATCTTTAGCCCACTTACTCGTCGTCGCATTGCAGTCCTGCCCATTCTCCATCTCGTGGGCAAGGACACCTTCCTGGATATGTTTTCCACCATGCACTGTGCAGTGTCGATTTCTGCGTCGACGATGACCATGGACTTCATTGCATCTGATATCCAGCACGGTAGCCAGTCCGTTGTGGTGGGGCCGCCATGTACCCTGTTGGTTGTAGCCCCTGACCACACAGGGATCGCTGTTAACTCCCCACGTATGCCAAGGTGTAGATGCCCATCCCCCTGGGGCATTGGGAATCCCGGCAGAGGCCATCCTGCCAGGTGGCCTTTGCTGCGGCTGGGTGGCCCCCGTGGGGGGGCCGCTGGTCGGAGTGGGTGGCATCAGGGCGGATGACACGCCATGAAGTGTAGTCCATCATCTCTTGCTGGTGGTGCAACACCAGCAGTCTCTAAGTGATCACAAGCTCAATTCAGTGCACAGAAGTACGACCCCAAATCGTTTCCCTCCCCTGCCATCCTTAGCCGTCAGGCTAAGGATGGCAGCAGATCTTATTCGCCCCGGTACCTTGTATGTTCGAGAGCTGATGGGGAATCTTTCATGACGAAGAGGCCGCAGTTTTTTGTTGAGCATTTAGAGGACAAATTCGGGGAGGTGGAGGGCTTGTCCAAAATGAGATCTGGGTCAGTCTCGATCAAAACAGCATCCTCTGCCCAGTCGCGGGAGTTACTCGCTTGTGACAAGGTGAGGGATGTTTCTGTAACCATCATGCCCCATAAGAGCTTAAATATGGTCCAGGGTATCATATTTCAGAGACCTTCCTTTGCAGTCCGACGATGAGCTGCGCGCCAGTTTAGAGCAGCAAGGTGTACATTTCGTCTGGAGTGTCCAACGGTGTCGAAAGATAATCAGGTTGCTACCAGTGGTTCCATCTTGGCCTTTGAGGGCGATACATTGCCCGAGAAGTTCAAGGTGATGGTCTACCAATGTGATGTAAAGCCCTACATTCCAGCCCTGATGCGGTGCTTTAAGTGCTGCAAGTTCGGCCGTATGTCTTCTGCTGTACTTCCAGCGTCACATGCCAAGATTGCGGACGCCCATCACATCCCCATACTCCAGATGGGAGGTGGGGCACCTCCCATATGTGTCAACTGTGGAGAGCACCATTCTCCTTGCTCGCCTGACTGCAGGATTCTCCAGAAAGAAAGGAAAATCATGGAGTACAAGATCCTGGACAGACTGACCTACACTGAGGCTAAGAGAAAATTTGAACGTTTACATCCTATGCGTATGACATTGTCTTATGTCGCTGCTACAACAGTTCTGGCACCATCAGCTCCGCCAACCCAGGTCACCTCTCAGAGCCGGAAGACTACACCTGCCCCCTCGGTGGGGGGCATTTCCCTCCATGTTGCTCCTGCACCACCTACTTCGGGAGCAACACCCCCCCCAACCATTGGGGGCATTCGTCCCCACTTCTAAGCTGGAGAAGCGTAAGTCTTTTTCAGCTTCTCTCGCTAGGAAGGGGTCCCTCGAGTCACTCCCTCCCCAGGTTTCTTCTAGTGGGAAAGACGACACCCGCCAGCAGGTGAAGAGCCCAAAAGCAGCTGGTCTTACGGCTTCACACTCATCCTCAGTCCCGGAGACTGAGCCAGTGAAGTCCTCCCAGCCAGGGAAACCCAAAGAGCAGCAAGAGAAATCCAAAAAGAAACCCCTAAGACCAAGGAAATTGCGGTGGCACCCACACCACTGCTACCTACAAGCTTTGCAGCTGAGGATGGGGTGGAGACGACCTAGATATCGCCGGACCCTCAGACACAATGGATATAAACTGCTCAGGCAATAAATTGGTGGCAGCAGGTGACTCTGAGGCGTTAACTGCCTCACTGAATATTTCCTTGCCTTCCCAGTATCACGATGTCATCCTCCAGTAGAATTGCGGCAGTTTTTTTTCCACCGCCTGGCTGAGCTATGGCAACTGTTAAGCTTTACGTTTGCTATCTGCATTGCCCTCCAGGTAACCAGGTTCCCAGCAATGCGGACCCCTGCCCTCCGTAGCTATAAGGGATGTTACAGGAACCGTGGTGACTATAATCAAGTGTCAGGTGGAGTTTGTGTTTATGTCCTAAACTCAGTCTGTAGTGAACATGTCTGCAATGTATATCTTCCTCCAGATGGTGCAGTACCCCTGATTGTATTAGCTGCACCGATTGAACAGCTCCCAAAACCTTTCCTACTTGTGGGAGATTTTAACGCCCATAACCCCTTGTGGGTTTGTACTGTGTTTATTGGTTGAGGCAAAGATGATGAAACTTTACTGTCGCAATTCGACCTCTGCTTCTTAAATACTGGGGCCGCCCCACATTTCAGTGTGACTCATGGTAGTTACTCGGCCATTGATTTATCAGTTTGCAGCCCAGGACTTCTCCCATCTATCCTCTGGAGAGCACATGATGACCTGTGTGCTAATGACCACTTCCCCATCTTCCTGTCACTGCCCAAGCGTCAGGCACACGGATGCCTACCCAGATGGGCTTTAAACAAGGCGGACTGGGGAACTTTCACCTCTGCTGTCACCGCTCAATCTCCCCCACACAGTAAAATCGATGTGATGGTTGAGCAGCTGACTAGCACAGTTGTTTCTGCTGCAGAAAATGCGATCCCTCTCTCTTTAGGGTGCCAAAGGCATCAGGCAGTCCCTTGGTGATCGCCGGAAGTCACTGAAGCAATTAAGGAGTGTCAGCGAGCTCTACAGCAGCATAAGCGACACCCTTCTCTGGAGCACCTCATAGCCTTTAAACAGCTCCGTGCCCACGCTCCCTACCTTCTCAAGCAACGGAAGAAGGAGTGTTGGGAAAGATACATCTCCACCATTGGGTGCCACACATCACCTTCCCAAGTCTGGGCAAAGACCATACGTGTTTTCGGGTACCAGGCCCCAACAGCTGTCCCTGGTGTTACCATAAATGGCGAGTTATGTACCAACGCAAACGCGATTGCCAAGCACTTTGCTCGAGCCTCTGCGTCGGAAAATTACCCCCAGCCTTTCGCACACTCAAACAACGGCGGGAAGGGAACGTCCTCTCATTCACTACACGCTGCAGTGAATCCTATATCGTCCCATTTACAGAGTGGGAGGTCCTCAGAGCCGTTGCACATTGCCCGACACAGCTCCTGGGCCTGATCGCATCCACAGCCAGATGATTAAATATCTCTCATCTGACTACAAGTGACATCTTGTCATCTTCAACCGGATCTGGTGCGATGGCATCTTTCCATCGCATTGGCAGGAGAGCACCATCATTCCGGTGCTCAAATCCAGTAAAAACCCACTTGATGTGGATAGCTATCGGCCCATCAGCCTCACCAATGTTCTTTGTAAGCTGCTGGAACGTATGGTATGTCGGTGGTTGGGTTGGGTCCTGGAGTCATGTGGCTTGCTGGCTCCATGTCAGGACGGCTTCTGCCAGGGTCGCTCTACCACTGATAATCTTGTGACCATTGAGTCTGCCATCCGAACAGCCTTTTCCAGACGGCAACACCTGATTGCCATCTTTTTTGACTTACGTAAAGAATGCGATGCGACTTGGTGATTTTTATCCAAAACTTCCTGTAGCTCCGTACTTTCCGTGTCCAAGTTGGTGACTCCTATAGTTCCATCCATATCCAGGAGAATGGAGTCCCGCAGGGCTCTGTATTGAGTGTCTCTCTCTATTTTTAGTGGCCATTAACGGTCTAGCAGTAGCTGTTGGGCACTCCATCTCACCTTCTCTGTATGCAGACAACTTCTGCATTTCGTACTGCTGCTCCAGTAATGTTGTTGCTGAGCAGCGCCTCCAGGGAGTCATCCACAAGGCGCAGTCATGGGCTCTAGCCCACGGCTTCCATTTTTCAGCCACAAAGTCTTGTGTCATGCACTTCTGTCAGTGTCATACCATTCATCTGGAACCCACACTTTAGCTTAATGATGATCCACTCACTGTAGTGGAGACATATCAGTTCCTAGGACTGGTTTTCGACACTCAATTGACTTGGCTCCCTCATCTTCGTCAGCTTAAGCAGAAGTGCTGGCAGCACCTCAATGACCTCCATTGCCTGAGCAACACCAGTTGGGGTGCAGATCGCTGCTGCAGCTCTACAGAGCCCTTGTCCAATCCCGAATTGACTATGGGAGTGTGGTTTATGGTTCGGCAGCGCCTTCAGCATTGCATTTACTCGATCCTGTGCACAACTGTGGGGTTCGACTAGCGACAGGAGCTTTAAGGATTAGTCCGGTGACCAGCGTACCGGTGGAGGTTGGTGTCCCTCCACTACAGATCAGATGTGCGCAACTGGTCGCCAGTTACGCAGTACACATTCATAGTTCCCCTGCACATCCGAAAAACCGTCCCCTTTTCCCACCTGTGGCAGCCCATCTCCCACATCGGCAGCCCAGATTGGCGCTAACGATTGCGGTTTGCGTGTGGTCTCTTCTCTCCGAACTGGAGTCCTTCCCTGTATCACTTCTGCTTGCGGCCCATTCACATACGCCTCCATGGTGTACGCAGCTTCGTCTGGACCTTTTGCACGGCCCTAAGGATTCCGTTAACCCTGCCGCTCTCCACTGTCACTTCCTCTCGATTCTTGACGTGTTCCGGGCCTCTGAAGTGGTTTACACAGACGGCTCAATGGCTGATGGTCACGTTAGGCTTCACATATGTACATGAGCACTCCTTGCCAGTTGGCAGCAGTGTTTTCACTGCAGAGCTGGCGGCCATATCTCATGCTCTTGAATACATCTGCTCATGCGAGTCATTTCTCCTGTGTACTGACTCACTGAGCAGCCTGCAAGCTATCGATCAGTGATACCCTCGCCACCCTCTGGTAGCGTCCATTCAGGAGTCCATCTATGCCCTGGAACAGTCCCGCCGCTCTGTGGTGTTCGTGTGGACCTCAGGACACGTCGGAATCCCCAGCAACGAACTTGCCGACAGGCTGGCCAAACATGCGACGCGGAAACCGCTTCTGGTGATAGGCATCTCCGAAGCTGACCTGTGTTCTGTCTTACACCGCAGGGTTTTCTGGCTTTGGGAGACGAAATGGCATAACAGCACGCATAACAAACTTCGTGTCATCAAGGAGACTATGAATGTGTGGAAGTCTTTCATGTGGGCCTCTCGCAGAGAATCAGTTGTCCTCTGCTGGCTCCGCATTGGCCATATGTGGCTAATGCGTGGATACCTACTCCGTCGCGAGGAACCACCTCAGTGTCGCTGTGGCTCCCAAATGACAGTTGTCCACCTCTTGCTGGACTGCCCACTTTTAGCCACTCTGCGGCAGACTTTTAACTTTCCCAGCACCCTACCTTCGGTGTTGGGCGACAATGCCTCCACAGCAGCTTTAGTTTTACGTTTTATCCGTGAGAGTGGGTTTTATATTTCTATATAGGTTTTAGTGCATGTCCTTTGTCCCTCTGTGTCTTCCACCCTAATGCTTTTAGGGTGGAGGTTTCAATGTGTTGCTGAGTGGCTGGCTTCCCCTTTTTATTCTCATGGTTGGCGAGCCACTGTAATCTGCTTTCATGTTTTACTCTCTTCTGTTTGTAGTGTCTCTGTTTTCTTGTCCTCTTTTGTTTCTTTTAGTGTTTGTTGCCTTCCCTTCGTTCTTGTGGCTTTTCCTTTCTTTCCGTTTTGTGTTATATGTTTCATCTGTTTTATTCTCAAACTTGTGGCACTGTTTTATTAGGAACAAGAGACCGATGACCTCGTAGTCTGGTCCCTTCTCCCGCTTTTAAACCAACCAACCAACTATAAGAGGTCTATATCATCTCTCTTTACGTGTGTCTGAACAGTTGGAGGGGATGTTAATGTTACAGTTGAATCTATACTCCTCAAGACGTCTTCCACTGTGTTGGAGAGGAGACTTGTGGTACCACTGTTTCCCCTCCTCTTCGGTTCCATTTGCAAATTCTGAATGTGAAGAATGACTGTTGATAAACCTCCTTATGACTTGTAATTTCTTGCAATTTTTTTTTTTTCAATGTGGTCAGCTTGTGAGACGTGGGGGGAAATAATGTGATGCTCTTCTCTTCTTCAAATGAATGCTCTGAGAATTTAAACAGTACACATCTCTGTGATAAGTGATGTCTTTGTTAAAATAAGTGTCAGCTACTGGAATGCTCCCATGACAAAATTTGCCACTTTCATTGCATATTCTCTGCCTTTTTCTGTTAATCCAACCTGATAAGGAACCCTGACTAAAGAAAACTCAGTAACCGGATATAATGTTTTGTTAGCCAAGTGTTTCGTAGATTAATTACAGTTTTTTTAAAATTCTTCACATGAATGTTAGCCAAGCATTTACTTTCTCTACAACTAGTTTTATATGTTCACTCCACTTTCATTTGTTCTTTTTGGTTGCTCCTTGGTATTTTATCATTGTTACCACTTCCAACGATTTGACACCAATAGTGTAATTGAACAGTAATGGATGTAATATATTACATTTAATTACAATCAGTACAATTGCCAGTCTTTGCACCCATCATTGATCCTGTCCAGGCCTATCTCATTTCTCTATAGTCTTCTGGCATAGCAACTCCTATAGACAACATAATCTATGAACAGCATCATGGAACTTTTGATTTTATCCAGCACATCACTAGTATATATTGTAAAGGCCCAATAACACTTTTTGTGATATCACTGAAGTTACTATCATAGTTGTTGACCGCGTCCCGCTAAGAATTGTGTGTTGAGTTCTGTGTACTAAGAATCCAGTCACAAATCTGCTCTCATACTCGATAATCTCATATTTTGTTCACTAAGTGAGACTATGGAATTGTAATTAATGCTTTCCTGAAGTCAAGGGGCATGCCATCAACCTCGATGTCAGTGTCTATGGCACTCTGGATCTCATAGACGAACAAGATTCAGTGCTTGGGCTGTAATTAATAGCAAGGAGTTTAATCAGTCATTTTTCTCTGCTGTGCCACAAGGGTAGAGCGGCCAGCAATTCCATTGTGAAGTCAAAAGTGTTTAATATACAATGAAGTGTATGTCCACTTGTATTATCACTTTCTAATATATCAGTATCATTCTCATATTCAGTTGAATTGGGCAGTAAAATCCTCTTGTAAGGACCACACAGTTAACAAAGCTTCAACTTCCTGGTTTTTGACTGAACCAGTGAACAGGTATTTGAAAGGCCATCCTAAAATAGGTTTCCAGTGTCATCCAAGTCACATGAAGTGATTTATAAATGTTTTCTTCAACAACCACTTCCACTTTGTTGTTCAAGTGAATTAGAGTTCTGTCTTACCTTCTAAGTCATTCACCATTGTCCATTGACCAGACATGGAGCCATGGTTTGGTTCTGGAAAGGGGGGGGGGGGCACCATTTGTTACTCTCTACCCCTTCCTGACACAAATATAAAATACTGTGACATTTGCATTTAGAGTTCAACAAGGGCCTACAGTTTTAGTAATAATAACAATAAAATACATTAAATGTTTAATATATAAATAAAAATAGTGATTTTTTACATCAGTACTAACTAAATTGTTTTGCTACAGTGTCCAAGAAAATGTAAGTCAGAAAAGAGCATGCAAAAGGAATTCTTCTGAAAATTTGAGCAGTAGATGTTTCATGCAATTAATTTAAGTCTGCTATAGTCCTTTCAGTGCATGATAGTTTCAAATTTGTTCGTCCATGTTGTTCCTGCGTGTTTTCTAATGTCATCTACCCACCTCCCATTTGGTTGCCATCTCAACCTTTTCTTTTCTCAGAGAATCCAGCCAAACACTTATTTATCCCACCTACTAGCCATTCACTTGTCTTCATTCACAACCACTTCCATTAAATTTCGATCATAGTCAGAATTATGTCATTCTGTTACTCTGTCACCTGATGCCTTTTTTTCTTTTTCTGGCTTTCCTCCTCCTTCTCAGTATACACGTATCTGTTTCTCATTAATGAATCCCTAGTTTTTGATTGCTTTTCATATTTAAAGTTCATGCGCCACTGTCACAAGTCAGAACCTTTTAGACTGTACTGATTGTAAACTTTCCATTTCAGGTGCATTGGTAGCTTAGTTTTGAAAACCCTATTTTGTTGCGAAAATCACTTCACACCATTTTTACTCTTCTGTTCATTTATTTATTTTTACCGCTTTCAGACATTGTCATCAAGGCCCTTAATACAAAAACTCATCTACTGATGTGTGCCTTCATTATTAATATTTGCCTTTTTCTTTTCGATATGTTCCTTATACATTGCTTTACTCTTATTGCAATTAATATTGAGCCTTCTTTCAAACTTGCTCCTAGTTCTTGAATTTATTGAAGTTTATATACAATAGAGACAAACAGTAAAATGTAATCTGCAAAAGAAAGCTAGTTCAGACATGTTCTGCTAACGCATATTCTTTCCTCATTTTTACAGTTTAAGAATCTGCAAATTCACTCTAGGACTGCTAAGAATAACTGAGAAGAAATGGAATATCTTTGTCTGACTCCTCTTTAAATTCTGACTTTCTCAGTATTCTGGTGCAATGTAATGGAAGCATAGCATTTTAGTGTACTCATATAGGTAAACCATTGCCTGTTTCTCTTGGACTGGTAGAACAGATTGTGGTAAAACTGAGTCAAAAGTTTCCTTTACATTTATTAATCCCAGACAAAGTAGTAAATAATATTGAATTTTCTCATTTTGAAAGTACTGATGGTGCAATCTGTTTTACTTGTGGAAAAACATTTAGCAGCCTAGATTGCATGAAATATTTCTTTATTTAAGACAGCCGGTTTCAAGAGACTTTGCTGTCATCTTCAGGTATTAAAAATCTTTTTGTTGTAAAAGTGTCATGTACATTCATCCATTTGACAACTCAGCGTGAAGTTCAACTTAAAATGAACACATTTTACAACAAAAAGATTTTTAAGTCCTGAATATTACAGCAAAGTCTGTCGAAATGGGTTGCATAATTAAAGGAATATTTCATGTGATATAGACTGTAGAATATTTTTTAGCTATTACATGATACTTGGCAGTATCTGCACCCACACTCCGCTAGGAGAGCAGCCACATGCGCTCCTGCGTACCGTGGGTGGTCCAACCTCAGGTGTCGTGTACTTCCTGCACAGGCATCTGCGTGCCAGCTGCGACCACAACACTTCCAATAACAGTACAGCTTCTTATCACAGAGAACTCAGGATGCCACCACTGCAGGTGTACTATAACTGGCTGGTGGTATTCTAATCAAAAACAGGAGACACAGCCAGCACAGGACTGTTTCTCTCTGCAAGTCACATGCCTGAAAATAGTCCATCCTGTATACCTCTGCCACAGCAGTACTTAGGCTGGTGCATGGCCTCGCAGGCCTTGGACTATGCTTCACTGTTAGTGCTCCAGCATCCTACAATGGAATTACTAGTGTCATATAGTAACTCCCGAGGTGGTTACTTGCAAAGTGTTGTATCTTCCTGTAACTATGTCCTGAATAAACATGTTATCACTCCCAGGCTAGTTGACTGCTGTTTCATCTGTAAGTACTGGACCCCAGTACATAACAATGCTCATTGCTGTGTTCTATAATTTTGTTCACGACTTGCAAATGTTCCATTGTGCTATAGCCACTTGTAAAAACAACTTTTTCCTTGCAGCATTCCCCTGTAAATATTTGTGCATTCAGATTCAAATTTGTAATTGTCTTGAAGTTCTGAATGGCTGCATGTGTGATAAAACTTTCTTCTTTACTGTGCTGGAGAACCTTGATTAATTTCGTTACTGATGTAGCTGTGCTTGTCCTTTGAATTTTATGAACTTTAACGATATTTGTGTTTTAGAATAGAGTATGAATTAATTCTTTTAATAACAGTGCTATATCATATTCCAGTGTACAATCACTTACTGTATTACAACATTTAGTAACAGGGAACATGTTTTTATGTACAATTTCAGATTGTGCATGGACTAATGACTATTTTGATAGTCCTCTAGACGTCTTCTGTTCTGCTGTGATATTTTAATGCATTATGACAGTGCCACACCACACTACTCCAAACTAGGACACAAACCCCACACAGTTAACAGCAACTCATGATAATACTGCAGTCAGGGTCCCACATTGAAGAGATACGACATCCATTTGTACAAGTGTTACATGCAGAAAAGGTGACAAAAAAGCCACAAACAGTTTTCTGTTTTAAATTATAGAACAAATATATGGTCTTAACTATCACAACCATCGTTTGTCGGCTAGGTGGACGTAGGATTACAAAACACCCTGCCTAGTGATTTGTTACACCACAATCTCCCACTTAGACAGATGATGTCACAACAATTACAGAAATGTACATAAATATTCAGCATTACCAATACCTGAACTATTGGTCTTTCAGTTTATATGTTAGTTTAATATCATCTTTTTATGTACACCATTACAACAATTATTCATTTCAATTAGAACCAAAAAACTGTTATTTTCTGTTATGACACCAATGTTAGGGTACTTTGTTTGGAAGCTACTTGAACCTTGCTCCAAAGTGAACACACACATTATCCAATCTTAAATTCGGTAAGTGTAGCCACACCATAAAAATAACTTTACATAATCTATCTGTATGTTGCTTCAATTCATCAAAACATGTGGACTAATTTACAGTAACGACTTATTAGCCAGTTACACACTTAACTTTAATCTTGAAGCCTTCAGTTGAATTTTGTAAAGAGACGTGTTTATACGTAAAACTATACTCCACAAAATATTCCTCCATTGTATGTTACTGGTTGGGTACAATCAGTATTATATACAGGGTGTTACAAAAAGGTACGGCCAAACTTTCAGGAAACATTCCTCACACACAAAGAAAGAAAATATGTTATATGGACATGTGTCCGAAAACGCTTACTTTCCATGTTAGAGCTCATTTTATTACTTCTCTTCAAATCACATTAATCATGGAATGGAAACACACAACAACAGAACGTACCAGCGTGATTTCAAACAGTTTGTTACAGGAAATGTTCAAAATGTCCTCCGTTAGCGAGGATACATACATCCACCCTCCGTCGCATGAAATCCCTGATGCGCTGATGCAGCCCTGGAGAATGGCGTATTGTATCACAGCCATCCACAATACGAGCACGAAGAGTCTCTAAATTTGGTACCGGGGTTGCGTAGACAAGAGCTTTCAAATGCCCCCATAACTGAATGTCAAGAGGGTCAGGAGAGCGTGGAGGTCATGGAATTGGTCCGCCTCTACCAATCCATCGGTCACCGAATCTGTTATTGAGAAGCGTACGAACACTTCGACTGAAATGTGCAGGAGCTCCATCGTGCATGAACCACATATTGTGTCATACTTGTAAAGGCACATGTTCTAGCAACACAGGTATAGTATCCCGTATGAAATCATGATAACATGCTCCATTGAGCGTAGGTGGAAGAACATGGGGCCCAATAAAGACATCACCAACAATGCCTGCCCAAACGTTCACAGAAAATCTGTGTTGATGACGTGATTGCACAATTGCGTGCGGATTCTCGTCAGCCCACACATTTTGATTGTGAAAATTTACAATTTGATCACGTTGGAATGAAGCCTCATCCGTAAAGAGAACATTTGCACTGAAATGAGGATTAACACATTGTTGGATGAACCATTCGCAGAAGTGTACCCGTGGAGGCCAATCAGCTGCTGATAGTGCCTGCACACACTGTACATGGTACGGAAACAACTGGTTCTCCCGTAGCACTCTCCATACAGTGACGTGGTCAATGTTACCTCGTACAGCAGCAACTTCTCTGACACTGACATTAGGTTTATTGTCAACTGCACGAAGAATTGCCTCGTCCATTGCAGGTGTCCTCGTCGTTCTAGGCCTTCCCCAGTCACGAGTCATAGGCTGGAATGTTCTGTGCTCCCTAAGATGCCGATCAATTACTTCGAACGTCTTCCTGTCGGGACACCTTCATTCTGGAAATCTGTCTCGATACAAACGTACCGCGCCACAGCTTTTGCCCCATGCTAATCCATACATCAAATGGGCATCTGCCAACTCCGCATTTGTAAACATTGCACTGACTGCAAAACCACGTTCGTGATGAACACTAACCTGTTGATGCTACGTACTGATGTGCTTGATGCTAGTACTGTAGAGCAATGAGTCGCATGTCAACACAAGCACCGAAGTCAACATTACCTTCCTTCAATTGGGCCAACTGGCGGTGAATCGAGGAAGTACACTACGTACTGACGAAACTAAAATGAGCTCTAACATGGAAATTAAGCGTTTCCGGACACATGTCCACATAACATCTTTTCTTTATTTGTGTGTGAGGAATGTTTTCTGAAAGTTTGGCCGTACCTTTTTGTAACACTCAGTCATTTCAGATACTTTTATAGTGTTTTTCTTCCCTGGGATACAGCATCATTCAGTATATTTTCTTAATCCTAAATATAGGTAACTTGTACTGTCTTGTACGAGCTTTATTATTTTACGTTACTGCAGAGTAGCTGGTTAAGTTACATTTTGAGCAGCTAGCAACTTTTGAATTTTGTAAACTACTGTAGAGGCCAGGATGTAATCCCTACAGAGGTTGGTAAATTGGCTGATGGCATGTTGCGATCGAGTGCCATTTCCCTGTCGATATGGGCTGTGGAGGTGGTGATGACATATTGAACAGTGAAGTGTAAGTAAAACGTCCCTGATTAAGAAAGGAGTTATTCGTGTCAGTTACAGGGACTAAATTTTTGCTGGAGAGAGGTTGTTGTTGTCGTCTGTGATATAGCAAGCATCAGTTGCCTGTCGTGCAGGTGTCACCATTTCTCACCAGGCAGACATCGTACACTAATGATGGCAGTGATGGTATCAGTGCAGCCACGTAGTGCTGATGTAAGGCAGTGTGCCGCTGTTGGTGGATGTGAGAGGCAACGCCTCGTTGACCATTCGCTTCATGGCCACAGCGTACAACATGGACTGTGTTTAAACTGTGGTGCCTGATATGACTGAAGACAATGGGTGTGCCTTCTCCAGCCATTAGCAACAGTGTAGGTTCACACACTTCAAAGAACAGTGACAATTTAGCTCCTAACCCAGGCTTGAACAGAGCCCCAACAGAGAGATGGCTGACAGCAGAAGGTATTTGCCCAGTGGTGCGAAAACATCAAGTTAACCTCGTGGAGACTAGTCCAGGTGGTGCGTCATCTTGTACTGTAACAGTCTCCATCTCGTAGTCGTTAGCTGGCACAGATTTGTCATTCAGCATACCACATACACCTGGTTCCTTCTGTGCACAAGGAACATTGAGAATGAGGGTCTTACGTAAATTGTATGTATGTGGGCTGGCTGGCTAGTGTTTCTCCAACAGCAGCATTCTTACCCCAGAAACCACAACAGGCTGGTGCACCCTGCCATAACTATGGTGAATTCGGCGGGAAACTTCCTGGTAGATTAAAGCTGTGTGCCAGACCAAGACCCAAACTTGGGACCTTTGCCTTTTGTGGGCAAGTGCTCTACTGACTGAGCTATGCAAGCACGACTCGTGACTCTCTCCTTACAGCTTTACTTCTGCCAGTACATCATCTCTCACCTTCCAAACTCCAGTCGGTAGACTGCTTGCCTTTGAATGATAAAGGTCTTGAGTTTGAGTCTCGGTCCGGCACACGGTTTTTATCTGTCAGCAAGTTTCATAATAGCACATACTTTACTGAGAGTAAAATTTCTTCATTAATGGTAAATTCATTTGGACCAGTTTTCTAGTCTAGTCAGCTCTTCCAACTGCCCCACCAGTGCTGGAAGGTGTCACAGCTTTGGCTTTCAGAGATGCTGGGCAGTGTGCTCCTCAGCGTTGGCTTTCTGAATGAATGTTCTTTCGTACTGAATATGCGCTCTTGCCCCTAGCTTCTGGAATATCTGGCTGATGAGGATTTCTGCCCTGTGATGTTGTTCAGTGAAATCGATGCAGAAGTAGTTCATTACCACCGGCCAAACACTGGTGCGACACTTCAATCCTTTAAACCATGTAACTTTCATTCTTGGCCAGTACACAAAACTCAGACTTATCTGTTTATTAATAATGTCCTAACTCAGTGCATTTATTTGACTGCTGCAACTCCGGTGGTTCCTCTAATTTGCGACTTTGGAGTAAGCCTGAAATTCTTTAGGATAATGCTTATGTAGAAGCTTTTACAATAAAACATCTTTTCCCTCGATCTGTACAGTGTTGTTGTCCCTACACCACTTTCCTCACTTCAGGTGTAGTTCCTCTTTCCATGTATTATTGAATACAAGTGGAATAAAATGCTTGCACTTGCCTCCTAAAATCAGAAACGCTAACTTGGCCTTGACTCTCCAGCATTCTTAGTTCTGTGTGTGTTATTAAGGCTAATAGAGCCTTTAAGTGTTTTAAAAGCATCTACCATGATAACATGCTGTCCCACATCATTTATAGCAGTGTGAAAGAGGTATGCCTGGTTACTTGAAAAATGTGACCACACTTCTGACACAGGACCATCAAAAAGCTGCTTCAGTACAATTGGCATTTGTTTTCAGATAGAAAATATGACTTCAATGCTGAAAATATTTTCATTGTCATACTCGTTCAGTTGAAGGCAATCATAATAATCACTTTCTATAAAATTCTTGAATAAGACGATAGCCGAACTTCGCAGGGTAATATTGAAATGCAGGATATTTTAAAGGTTTTCCAACCCCGTGGTTAGCCGCGGGTGAGTCATCCTTACGTTACTGTCTGTAAAGTATAGGTCAATTATCCGAGTAACTAAAATACCACACCAAACATCATCACTTCACTAGTGTTGATACTCAACTTCCCTTAACCAACAGGGAGTCTCCACCGACTGATAATGCGGTTCAGTTAACCACAATTAATTACAGTTGATTCATCAGAGAAGTATCTGTGAAATAAAAGTATCATAAGCTGCTAGTTGTATACAACTGCAAGGATTCAAGCAGTTTTGCAAATCGTCCCCATGTAGTTCTTAATGCAACGACAAGTGATGTGGATGGAATTTGTGTTCATGCAGTATGGGCAAACCCTCTGCGAAGTTTCTAAAACTTGTGCCCTTTGCCGAGAACTAATGTGAGGATTTGGAACAACTACAGCTAAAACATTCATTTCAGCATTTTCATTTATCACAACACATGGTCAGATTCTTGTGTTTGGTTTGAACACTTTCAATTTCAATAAACAGATGGATAATACTGCTATGAGTCATTACAGAAGGAACATTCCTATCAATGAACAGGCTCACATGTCTTAGACAATCTTCTACATGCCTGTGTGACTCGAAAGTAAGAGGGAAGCATATCTATTCTCCCTGCAATCATCAGCATCGTAGAACAATTAGGAAGAGATGTTTGCAGTTCGAATGCTTGAAGTAAAGTGGAAAGCGACCACTTTGCGCTACTTTTCCCTTATTCACAGTTCACGGTATGACCAGATCCGCACTCCGGACATTGGAACAACTTCCTTGAAACAGGAAGTGTTAACCTACAGTAGGAGTCCGACCATGGACTGTGATGCACGATCAAATCCTTGCTTCATGGACGGTAATTTGAATGGTAAAAAATGTATCTCAGAAAATGATCGCTATTTTGAATATTTGCTTACCTATTTTCAACTGTTTTTATCCCATTTTGATTTCTGTTGACAGTGCCATCTATCATGTAATGAAAGCAACGTTATATACAAAACTTCCCTATTTTTTCGTGGAAAATCTGAATCTGCAATAAAAAAGGAGTTTCTGTTTAAAACTTCAAAGTTCAAGCCCCCTCCCATCACTAGGGGTTGGGCCAGAGGGTCGAGTTTGTTGTCATGGGATGCCCTCTTCGTGATGAACAGTTTGTATTATAACTCTTTTTTTTAATCGGATTTGCAGTTTTCCAGCTATTTCCAAAAACAGTTTTAAATACTTCTCTCACACCCACCCACCCACCATAAACATTCCACATGGGAAAAATATATTAAAAACAACGATTCTGTGACTTGCCAAACAGGAAAGCGCTGGTAGATAGACACAATAAAAAAAACACACAAACACACACACAAAATTTCAAGCTTTCGCAACCCACGGTTGCTTCATCAGATACAGCTGTATATGTGTGGATGGATATGTGTGTGTGTGCGAGTGAGTGTATACCTGTCCTTTTTTCCCCCTAAGGTAAGTCTTTCCGCTCCCGGGATTGGAATGACTCATTACCCTCTCCCTTAAAACCCATAGTCTTTCGTCTTTCCCTCTCCTTCCCTCTTTCCTGATGAAGCAACTGTGGGTTGCGAAAGCTTGAAATTTTGTGTGTGTGTTTTCTTTATTGTGTCTATCTACCAGTGCTTTCTCGTTTGATAAGTCACAAAATCTTTGTTGTGTGTGTGTGTGTGTGTGTGTGTGTGTGTGTGTGTGGTATAGGCATGGGATAATAGATATAAAACACAATGTGGTACAAGAACACACTTCATTTACATAAACCAGTACACAATAAGACGTGTGTCGGTTCAAGGATATATGAAAGCACAGAATTCACTAAACCTTCACAGACAATACCAGAGATCCACTATTGTCTAGCCAGATCGATAGTCAGCGAGGTTACATGACATGTGTCCCCACAGACCCCACCCCACACCACCCCACCTCGTAGGGCACAGCCCTGAGGGAAGGTGGTTGCATGTAATGAAGATTGTAGTTTTGAAGGTATGCAGGGAGATGCCGAGTGCGACCATAGTGAGATTGTGGTGAGATGTCAGCTTGCAGGTGAGTTACATCGGGGTTGGCTTGTGGCGGGTACTCTTTGTGCTCCTTCATTGCAGCAGCAGAAGTTGTGGTGTTCTGGGGATGGCCGTGGTGAGAAAGTTGTAAGGAGATAGCCGTGGTGTGATGACTGCTGTGTTAACATCAGTGAGTAGTATGTAAGAATGTGTGAAGCGGAGGCTGACGAACTCACTGCATTCAGAGTGTTGACCTTCGGTGACAGGGAATTAGTCAGTTAGTTTGATGCTCAGGCCATCGATATGGAAGTCGTCAGTTTCGAGCTTTACCAGGAAGTCAGCAATGGGTACGATGTGACCGGCCGCACTGTCGTGGAGATTGGTGGGGGTTGACGATGGGTGGATCGTCTTGAAGCATCCACGCAGCTTTCAAACAGTTTACCGATACTGTGCGAGTTTTTCTGTTGAGGAGTATGTCAAACATATGTGCGCTATATTTTAGCACGTTCTGCGGGCCTTAGTAAGGAGCAGATTGTATCACAGCAAAGCATGAGTGCAGTTTACAAGTGCTTCATCAATGAAAACTTTAGAAGTGATGTGTAGTTGTGGCGGAGGGATTTTAAAACATGTGACATGTTCTTTCACTCTTGTAACAAATGCAGGAAGTTCAGTGGTTTCCACTGGCGACACTTGAAGCAAGAAATTGTCAGGAAGAGCAAGTAGTTTGCCGAATAAGGCATTGATGAGGGATGCACAGAGTTCCTTCTTGTGGGCATTGTGTATGCCTTGAAGCACCCTTTGTCCAGTTTCCTCTGTGGCACATAAGAGCGGCTTTTAATGTGTGATGCTACCATTCTGCAAGGCCATTACTTTGTGGATGGTAAGCAGTAGTTTGATAACAGTGGGTACCACAGATAAAAGTTCATTAAACAGGATGCAAGTAAACTGCCAGCCCCAGTTGGTGCTTATGGAACCAGGCATCAGTTCAGGAAATCCAAGTGCCAATGAATGCTCTAGCTGTTGATTCTGCCAATATGTTGCATAGTGGGATGGTCTCTACCTATCACGTTATGCTGTCCGTGAATGAGAGTTTGTATTGATAACGCCAGATTCAGGGAGGAGTTCCACTGGGTGAAGGTGTACATGTTGGAAATGTTCTTTTGCTATTGTAAATTTTCTGTGTGGTGGCTGTGCATGGCATCCCACTTTGCGGGTGCTCACTCTTTGTAGTGTTATGTGATGTTTGGCCACTCAAAATTATCTGTGATAGGTCATGCCATTGGTAAGAAGTGGGGGTAACTAGCCAAAAATGGTCTAGCATAATGGCTGACGTACTAAGGGATAAGTTCGATTTTGTGAGACATCATAGGTGGTGTTCAATCTTGAGATCTGTAGTTGTAGGTCTTGGAGCCATTTATCCTCCTTTAGCGCTTCCACAAATTCGCTATAATCGATTTGTGTGGAGATAGCATTAATCTGTGTTAGATAATCAGCAGTGACTTTGTCTGCACCCTTCAGGTGACATAAGTTGTTTGTGAATTGTGCAATGTAGCCGATGTGGTGAAAACATCTGGAGCACAAGTCTTTCAATGGATTATGAATTGATTCCACTGGTGGCCAATGATCCATGTAGATGATTAATGGTCTGCCTTCCACATGGTCCTTAAACTGACGGATTGTCTCGTGGACTGTGAGGAGTTCATGGTTGTGGGCTGACCATTTGCTCTCGGAGGGAGTCAGTATCCGAGGGGAAAAAAAAAAAAGAAAAGAAAACGGCTGTTGGGCCCCTGCTGCACCTTGTTGGAATACCGCGGTGGTTGCAAGGTCGCTCGCATCTTCCGTTGTTAATTGTGCATGGGGAAGTAGGTGTGCCAGGATTGTTGCTCAGATGAGACTATCTTCTAGTTGTTTGAAGGTTGTCTGCGTGTCAGTAGTCTACTTCAGTTCTCGATTTGTCATTGGCGTTTTTTTTTTCCATATGCGGCTTCTGTGAGCGGAACCTGAATGGTAGATGCTTGTGGTATGTGGCGGCAGTAGAAGTTAATTATCCCCAGGAAACGCCTTCCAAAAACATCGATTATGATGAATGAAATTAAGAAATGATAATTTTTGAATGGGTATCTTGTTTACGAAAGTGGGGGCTACTTTCATAAGGGAAAATTGAAGTTTATTCGCTCATCATCAAATGATTTCGTAGTTATGTCCTCGCCGTTTAGCTAATGGTGCTAATTCTGGTGGACACTTTGAGCTCTTCTCGCTATCCACGGTTTCACAAACAAATATTTCCAATTGTCTTTCTTTTCAAGCTATGTGCTCGCCACCAACATTAAATTAGATGCCGCTGTACAGATAATTAACTACTCAGCAACCATTCCCGAGCGACTACAACGAAAAATTTTATGATAATGTAACTCCAATGAAGTAGTTTGGTCAAAAAGTTTGAAAAATCTTTGGCTAAGATCTCGTAAAAAAAGAAAGAATTATTTGTGATAAATCTTCAATATGCCGGTGCTTTGAATTGGCCTCTGCCGACTTTCAAAGCTACACAACAGAAAGGAACACCCTGGATTTGCAAAGAGTCGTGGTTGTGTGACCATAGAAACATCTATCACATTGCTCAATAGACTATCTTCCCCATTTCTGTTAGCCCTAGAAGCCTGTAAAGGAGCACTGGTCACTCTCACTCTGTATGTAGGCTCTCTGCTTCAGGTCTTTTTTGGACAAGCTATACTCAGCGTGTCACCAGTCACCAAAGAATGCTTGCGAGTTAAAGCAGCATGCAGAGCTACTTGAAACTGAAATTATGAAAATAGACTGAATCTTGGGCACCACATGTGTAGTGTCGAGTGTCAGAAGAGTGTCAACAGTATGGAAAATCTTAAAACTTCACAGCTATAAAAGATGATTAAAGTAGGTAGTCAACTGACAGGTGTATATGAAGGTTCATTGAAGGGTATCATTAAAGCTGATTTCATTCTCAACTTAGGTCTAATCTCTGACGGCCTTCAAGAATTATTATCAGAACTAAGTCTTGAACTACAGCCACGAGACATCACGCTGTATTCCGGTCATCAGAAATCAGCTGATGGCGTTCGAAGAAAGGAAACTGGGCTGTGGTTCTCATTAATGCGAAGCAGTCAAAGAAGAAGAAGATCTGGAAATGGGGCAAGAAGCATATGTCTTCAGCCAGCACTAGGATGAATTTGCCGTATTCCATGGTCACCATACTCCCTGGATTTAAACCCAATCGATAATCCGTCAGGCCGCTTCGATCGGGCTGCACACGCCATGGATTCTCACCTGAGAAGCCTAACACAGCTGGTCTTGGCACTGGAGTCAGTATGGCTCCATATCCATGAGGATACCTTCCATAACCTCATTGATACTCTTCCTGCATGTCTCGAGTGGTGTGTGTTGCGAAAAAGGGTTATTCAGACTTTTGACACATGGTTACAGTAATGCAACGGGGTAGTGTGTGTGTGTGTGTGTGTGTGTGTGTGTGTGTGTGTGTGAAGGTGTTTCAAGTATACTTGTACAAACTTCGGGGTGTTGTAAAAAATACCTTTATAAACGTTTGGGACAGGTTCCTTACACCAAAACAAATAACAATGCCCGTGTATACTTGTACAAACTTCGGGGTGTTGTAAGAAATACTTTTATAAACGTTGGGGACAGGTTCCTTCCACCAAAACAAATAAAAATGCCCGTGTAGACATATGTCCACAAATCCTCCATTTTCGAGTTAGTGCTGAAAGTTTATAAATTAGGGCATTGAAACTCATCAACACACAAACTCATAATAAACACTCAAAAAGTGCTCCTTCTGCTTCTAACCATGGTGCATGCATTCACTGAATCGTGGACTGCTGCACCCTTTCAAATACTCCCATACTGTTTTGAACGGTTTTGCAGACTTCCATGACACATCAATCAAGAGTTTTTGCATCCGTGTGTTACGTTGCATGGACCAAGTGTCTTAAGGTACTGCAGAGATAATAATCCACAGGACTGAGATCGGGGGGAATATGCAGACCATGGAACTGGCCCTTCTCTACCTGTTGTGGTAGAAACCAGTCATTGCATTTCAAACATGGAGATTGAAGTATGCATGAGTTGCATCATGCATCGTTATCATCATCTTCTATTACCTCTTGGACGGTGTACTGAATAAGTCCCTATAGATAGCACATGCAAGACTTGCTGGTAGGACATATGACCCTACAGGCAGTTGCTTATAATTCTAGCCCACACATTAATCTTAAATTAATGCTGGTGTCTAGCCTGTACTATAGTGTGAGGATCGTGATCAGCCCATAAGTGTTTGGTTGTGGAAATTTGCCATCTCCTACAAATGTAGCCACATTTGTAAACAAAACTTAAGAGACAAACAATGGATTGACAGTTTGTGCAACAACCCGTTGGTAAAAGTTCTCTTGTGGTGGGTGATCGGAAGGCTAAGGCACTGCACATGAAGATGACATGCATACCTGACATGCTCATGAAGTAGCTATCCTCCATACTGAACTTGGAGATGTACCACATGGCATGGCCGCTTGTGTTGCACTGATGCCTGGCTCTTCATCGACATCCTGTAGAACATGCTCTTCCTGGCCAGATGTACGAGTAACACATGGTCTTCTTTGGTCAGTAGTCTGTGGTGCTACGGTCTCGTAGCTGTGTAGCCTTGTGTCCATTACCATTTGTGCAGTCGTACATAAAAATCATGTCTGCCTGCTCGCAGAATGAATGTCCTGCCATGTTCGAACGGAGCACTTCATCATCATTGGCAATGAATAAGAGTTGTGGATGTCCTGTGAAGAGAAACGTGGAGCACTTCCAGTTAACTCAGAACCTGTACTACATATACACAATGGACACGTTGAAGACAGACAGATGACGAATGCAAACAAGTCTCTCCTGCAACACAACGCCATCTAGGATACAATGAGACGACAGGTGCATTGATAAGTGAAGTGTAGAAAACGAAACACTAAATAAAATTTAAAAAGTCACAAGTGGACGCAACAGAAGTTAAAAGTGTATTTTTTCATGAAGGACTGGAACCAAACTACGAAGAACGTAAGGAAATTTGTGAAGATTATGATTAATGAAATTGAGCAATAGTTCAGTGACAAGGCTGTGAAAACGACTGAATTAAGTTCATATTTTACAGGTTTTTAAAACACTTCAAGTATTTAGTGATAATGACTGTTAATAACTGTGTGTGAGTTTGGACTTGAAAAGAATTTTGACACTGTTATAGCAGAGTTGCGTTTTTTTACGTACGTTACTCACAATAAACCAAAAATTTCGTCTTTCATGTTTAGATGTTTATTTGTTAGCCTTTCAGCACGTTTACCATCCTTTATCTTGAGGGCTGATATGGGGTACGAAGCATTAAGGACTCTCGCTGAAAGTGAGCTGTGCATTCCTGTTTCCAGTTCCAGTGTAGAAAGGTCATTCAGCACAGTGAATAGGGTGTTGACAAAATTAAGAAATAGGATGGGTTAGGATACACATCATGCTTGTTTGAATGTGTCAAGAGAAGGGAACGAGGAACCTACGGAAACTGTCATTGCTGATCTCGTCAACAGATACGTTATAGAAAAACCTCGACGCATTAGTTTGCTGTAAATGTGAGTTATTGGATGAAATTATTTTATTGATCCTATTTTTTTTCTTTAAGATGATTAATTAATTTAGGCCGCGCCTGTTTAGCACTTACGCACAATTTAATTATATATCAAGTATCAAGGGAAATTTTTAGTCATTAGATCCATCCCTCCTTTTTTTTATTAAGGTATCACTAAAATCTGAAGGTTATAACACTCCCTCTCTCGGCCCTTTCCTTATGTCAAGCGTGGCATCCCCTCTGAAAGAAAGTGGCTGTATTCATCAGTGCGTGAAACTACTAATCTTGATGGAATTTATGGAGCAAAGTGTGTGAACGAACGAATGAATAAATAAAGTGACTGGAGCTGAGGACGACGAATGTCTTCCACCTCTTGATAAATGTTACCAAAAGCGTATTGTGGCCTGTGGAGATACCTGTCGATTTTGCCCAGGCACCAAAAGCTTTTGATGCGTTTTATACCCATTTGACGGACACACTGACACATCCAAGTATTCCCTGTTATTTAAGGTACCTGTCACAGCGCAAGTGTGCTGGAGTACTTACAGGCCGTAGAGTATGGCAGTGTTGCTCTCTGTTGCGTTTCGTGAGGCAACAGACAGGCTGCACGCCACAGTGTCGTGACGAAGCTGTTCCTCTGTGAATGGTATCCCTCCTGCGGAGTCTCAAGGTCAGCCGAGCGGCACCTACCACAGTCTCACGCAGTGTGTGCCTGATAAGGGGCAAGAGGAGGAGCAAAGAGAAAGAGAGAGAGAGAGAGAGAGAGAGAGAGAGAGATACACCACCGAGGCACGGCTGGCACCGTACATTACTTTTTCCGAGAAAATAATAAAGACTGGGCATATTCATTAACCAGTGATTCAGCCGTCTGGCTGGTTTGTCCACACTAGAAAAGATCTTAAAATGGCCACGGCAACGAGCTCTCGCTCCTTGAGTTGCTGCGTTCATGTTTTACATTATTTACTTTTTCAATCAGTGTGTGTCGTCTCCTTCCTCGACGTCTGTTCCTTCCCAAGGTAATGAGGGTGAATGGTGCAGTTATGGTCCAAAACGGCGTTACATTTTTTTCAGTGCATGCACCAACAAAATTAGGCTTGCCAGAAAGTCTTTGCGCCTGTTTTTTTTTTTTGCGTGAAGCTGTCATGAACCCCAAGGCTGCTGTGAACTCCGCAGTGCTTCACTAGATAGGGCCCTGCTATATGAAGGGCTTATTTCAATAGTGGTAAAAGTCCATTACCTCCACTTTTCTGCCTATGTTGCTTCTGCAATGAATGATGCAAACAAACAGGAAGAAATGTTCATCTCTAGCAAGAAGCCATATGCTTGGATATTTCAGGTATCTCAACTGCAGATTTTTCAGCGCTCATTTAACTTCAGGACTCTGTATCTCACAATGAACAAACATGAACTACAGTTCAGTGTGGACTTTGAATCATAGTTGCGACTTGGGATCTTACACAACCGAGGAGTCATCAGTAGCGGTTAAAGAAGCGATAGGTGACAGAAAAAAGTCCCATGGTGATCGAGTACTAGACTTGTGGACTTGTAGTCTAGCACTGAACCACCAAACAACTGAAGTATTGTAAACCATGATACCCCGTGTTATTAAAGAATAAAAGTACTCTAGCCAATAAGCTCTCTCTCTCCCTCTCTCTCTATGTGGATAGCGCGTCGTCCGGATCTTTCGTCATCGAGCGGGGCGCGACATACGGCAAGAGAGGTCGCGGCTTGTGCTACCCGTCTGTCTGAACATACAGCTATAGTCCAGTTCACAGGTGCTCAAAACTGAGACGTACTTTTAGTGCTATGCATTTTATAAGTGTGCTCCTTAGAGTAGGATCCAAATTTTAACACCTAGGAACCTGTGCCAGCTTCGGGAAAACCAAAAGTCACGAAATTTTGACAATTTATCCCCTTTTTTTATCCATAGTGTAGGATCCAAATTTTCGAGCTCAAGAACTGTGCACTAACTTGGCTGAATTCTAAAGGCCACGAAAGTACGGTTTTTTTTTCAGTTTTTTGTATATAGCTTTTCCCCATAACCTTCTACGACTTTTCCTTGTAGTGCGTTAAATTTCATACATCTGCACTGGTTACAAAATTTCGTAGGACACAAAGCTAAAAGCTAAAGTCTGCGGTGCAAGCCCACGACCAGGCTATTGGCCTGTTTGTAGGTAGAGTACATCCTTTCTTTGTAATGGCACTAGAAGTGGCAGGGTGGTAGGTCCATCTCTTTAGATGCTCTTTACCCCAGGAAAGATTGCCGGTACTCATTTGATAACAGGATGAGTGGATATGGGGCTGTCCTGGAGGGACTGGAACGAGGAGAAGTCTCCGCCTCTATCTGGGACTAAATACGAGACCTTCAGGACAGTGTCTAGAACTCTACCCTCTCTCTACACCACTACAATGATGTAGTTCACGCCTCATACTTTATGAAACTATAAAAAACTGCAAAAGCATTTTAACTTAAATTGTACAACATATTTAAAATTATTGGGGTACAAGCCTCTAATGGTAAACATTTATCAACCCCAAGAAGACCCCACCCTCCTAGTTAATGGGATGTTTATTGCTTCCTGGGTTGGAGAGTTGGCTGGCCGGATGTTCTGATGGTCTCGCATCACTTCACTGATCGAGGAATGCACGAGGGCACAAAAGTAAAGTTCACTGTGATATTAAAAAAGAAGTGACCTTGGCATGCGGAAATATGCAGTAACTGATGATATTTACCTCTGCCAGGCATTTAATTGTGAATTGCAGGGTAATCATGTACAGGATGTCCCGTAAAGAACGCAATTTTTAAATTGAGATCCTCTTTCAGTTTGTTAGGTTGCCGGACCTGAAATTTAAGCGACTTTCATCTGCTGCTATTGTGAATATCGACTGTAAATGTCCGTTGGCATTTGTGCGTATTGTTATTAGCAAAAATGGAGCGTTACACGATGGATCAACACGTCCAGATTTTGAACGTGCATTTCAAGTACGGTGGACGTTATGTGGAGACCGTTCGAAGACAGTGTAATTTTTGGTAGGCGAAATGCTCCTAGTGTGTCAACATTGCAGAGACTGGTAAGGAAGGCATTCTTTTACAATCCAACTCACACAGGAACTGAAGCCGATGGACCATCTGAAGCGTGGAACATTTGCCGACTGTATATTCACAAATCAATAATTCGATGGTGGTTTGCATAAGAAAATAATCTTCAGTGACGAGGCTTACTTCCAGTTAAATAGTTACGTTAATAAACAAAATTGCCGGATTTGGTGCACAGTGATTCCTCGCATGGTGCGTGAGAAGCTTCTTTATTCACATCGAGTTACTGTTTGTTGCAGATTAACGGATGGCTGACTAATTGGACCGTACTTTTTGAAGAAGAGACTGGAAAAGCAGCAACAGTGACTAGTGATCGCTGTCGCCACGTGATAACACAGTTTTTATGGCCGCAATAACAAGAACTGAATGTGGAACACATGTGGTTCCAACGGAATGGGCTAGCCTGCCACACTGCCGTTGAAACAACAAGGTTGCAGAGAGAATTCTCTGCTCATTACATCTCTCTCAGTGGCGATCAGAACTGGCCACCGAGATCGTGTAATTTGACACCATATGATCTTTCTTTCAAAAATGGTTCAAATGGCTCTGAGCACTATGAGACTTAACTTCTGAGGTCATCAGTCCCTTAGAACTACTTAAACCTAACTGACCTAAGGACATCACACACACCCGTGCCCGAGGCAGGATTCGAACCTGCGACCGTAACGGTCGCGCGGTTCCACACTGTAGCGCCTAGAACCGCTCGGCCACCCCGGCCGGCGATATTTCTTTGCGAGGATATGTCAAATATTGTGTTTATGTGAACAATCTTCGAACCATCTCTCAACTCAAGGCAGACATTAGACGTCTCATGGGTAAAATGCAAGCGGAACTTTGCTCTAGAGTCGTCGAAAATTTTGTCCACAGAGTGGATATATGTAGACGATGCTTGATATTTTGTTTCATGTCTTTGTATTTCATATTGACATAATAACACTAGTGATTATCAAACACATATGTGTTTCATTATTAAATTAAAAATTGTGTACTTTATCAGACAGCCTGAAGATGTACGGAAAGTTGCGTGGAGTGCAACAGCCACATTCGAGTCGGTGTGGAAGATCTACGAGGGCCGTTCGATAAGCAATGGAACACAATTTTTTCTCAGCCTATTTCGATTCAAAAAAAATTTTAATTTTGTTTGCAACAACCTTAAGCATTCCAGCGTCATCTCAATACTTCCAGTAATCCCCAGTAGATGGAGGCGCTACAACCTATCTTAGAAATGGCGTCAGCAACTGAAGTGCATTCCAAGCAAAGGGCAGTTAGTGAAGTTATTTTGACTGAAAACCAGGTCGCCACGAATATTCACAGGCCTTCGTTTCTCCAGCGATCTACCATAAATTCCTACTAGAAGGGTAGCAAGTTCTTTCACATATCTTTGGAGGGTGTCCCACATAAAACCAGTAAGCCTCATGCAGGAGATTCAAGTAACAGTGAACTAACTAAAGAAGAATAAGTAATAGTAAGGTTAAAAAACAGTAGTTACCTGTTTATAAGAGATGCTGGAACTGGTGACCAGGACATTTCGAGACAGTGTTGCCACTTCACAAGCAGTTCAACTAGAGATGATAAGCCGGTAAGTGAGCATACCGCTTTTATGTGGGACGATGAATGGTGGTCACTTTCAACGTCTGTCATAGTGAGATTAGTATTGTATTTTCTTTCCTCTGCTGTAGAATCTCATAGGTATCTCATGCGTTGTTGTTGCCTTTCCGCTATTAAGCGACTGTAGCTGCTTTTCTATTCCGGGATTAATATTATACCTTTTAATGAGTAGATTATAACATCATTTTAAATTTTTCAAATGGGACAATAATTTTATGAAATAATAAACATAAAATTTTTGTTGCCCTTAAAAGCCGATAGATAGGCAACCTGCAACAGGGACTGGCTGACAGTTTTATCCGTTTATTAAGATACACGGTGGGGCAAATACGCTACTGGCCATTAAAATTGCTACACCACGAAGGTAACGTGCTACAGACGCTAAATTTAACCGACAGGAAGAAGATGCTGTGATATGCAAATGATTAGCTTTTCAGAGCATTCACGCAAGGTTGGCGCGATTGCGGTTTATCGTATCGCGACATTGCTGCTCGCGTTGGTCGAGATCCAATGACTGTTAGCAGAATATGGAATCGGTGGGTTCAGGAGGGTAATACGGAACGCCGTGCTAGATCCCAACGCCCTCGTATCACTAGCAGTCGAGATGACAGGCATCTTATCCGCATGACTGTAACGGATCGTGCAGCCACGTCTCGATCCCTGAGTCAACAGAGGGGGACGTTTGCAAGACAACAACCATCTGCACGAACAGTTCGACGACGTTTGCAGCAGCATGGACTATCAGCTCGGAGACCGTGGCGTGCGGTTACCCTTCACGCTGCATCAGAGGAGCGCCTGCGATGGTGTACTCAACGACGAACCCGGGTGCACGAATGGCAAAACGTCATTTTTTCCGATGAATCCAGGTTCTGTTTACAGCATCATAATGGTCGCACCAGTGTTTGGCGACATTGCGGTGAACGCACATTGGGAGCGTGTATTCGTCATCGCCATACTGGCGTATCACCCGGCGTGATGGTATGGGGTGCCATTGGCTACACCGTCTCGGTCACCTCTTGTTCGCATTGACGGTACTTTGAACAGTAGACGTTACATTTCAGATGTGTTACGATCCGTGGCTCTACCCTTCATTCGATCCCTGCGAAACCCTACATTTCAGCAGGATAATGCACGACCACATGTTGCAGGTCCTGTACGGGCCTTTCTGGATACAGAAAATGTTCGACTGCTGCCCTGGCCAGCACATTCTGCGGATCTCTCACCACTGAAAACGTCTGGTCAATGGTGGCCGAGCAGCTGGCTCGTCACAATACGCCAGTCACTACTCTTGACGAACTGTGGTATCGTGCTGAAGCTGCATGGGCAGCTGTACCTGTACACGCCATCCAAACTCTGTTTGACTGAATGCCCAGGCGTATCAAGGCCGTTATTACGGCCAGAGGTGGTTGCTCTGGGTACTGATTTCTCAGGAACAGAAGCAAAACGAGAATAATGGAATGTACTCCAATTGAGTCGGGTGATACTGAGGGAATTAGATTAGGAAATGAGTAAAGGAGTTCTGCTATTTGGGGAGCAAAATAACCGATGATGGTCGAAGTAGAGTGGAAATAAAATGTAGACTGGCAATGGCAAGGAAAACGTTTCTGAGGAAGAGAAATTTGTTAACATCGAGTATAGATTTAAGTGTCAGGAAGTCGTTTCTGAAAGTATTTGTATGGAGTGTAGCCACGTATGGAAGTGAAACATGGACGATAAATAGTTTAGACAAGAAGAGAATTGAAGCTTTCGAAATGTGGTACCACAGAAGAATGCTGAAGATTAGATGGGTTGATCACATAACTAATGAGGAGGTATTGGCGAGAAGAGAGGTTTGTGGCACAACTTGACTAGAAGAAGGGATAGGTTGGTAGTACATGTTCTGAGGCATCAAGAGACGTGAATTTGTGGCAGTATTAGCGGGGGGAGGAAAAGACTATAGTGATTTCCAACAGGGTGGAGCAACTGAGCTTATAGCCGACCAAACCTTGGAGCACATATACACAATCTTCATTGCCTGACAGAGTTTTTGGGAGAGGTCAGTCTCGTCGCGGCCCCAGCTGGCCACCCGAGTCACCTGATCTGTGCGACTACTTTGTGTGGGGAGCAATCAAGCCTAAGTGTACCGCAACAACCCGCATAGTCTTTGAGAACTGCAGCAGAACATTTCGGATGATACTGCAGCAGCGGAAGCAGTTCACCTTCGATCTGCCTTCAGCAACTTGCTCACTAGGGTCCAAAAGTGCCAAGAGATGAATGGTGGTCACTTTCAACGTCTGCTATAGTGAGATTAGTATTGTATTTTCTTTCTCTGCTGTATTTCTCTGTGCCCTGGAACGCTGTTCTCCGGGCCACTTTTATCTGCCCCACCCTGCATGTGTAATGACCGAATTGTTGCTGTGAGGGCGGGTTGTGGGGCCTGCATGGATACATCGATCAATAAGACCATCGCCCGTCAAAGGCAAGGTGCTTTGTCCCAGCAGTATGCTACACAGTTTCAATTTGCCAGCAAGTTACGAAGCAGCCAACAACACGTGTCTGCAAAATACAAGATTCGGTGTGGAGATTAAAACTTTACGTCGGGCTAGGACTCGAACTTGAACACCCCTCCACTCCGCCTCCTCCCCCCCCCTCGTGCCCCCCTCTACACACACACACACACACACACACACACACACACACACACACACTTGTCATTCATATTTTGTGTGAAACAGTACTATTACAGCAACGAATATGAAATAAACCCAGGTGTGTACGATACATGTAACATGTGAGAGCATCAACTGCCAACCACTTCTTGATAGCGTGTTTGAATGAAGAAAAATGTTCACGTAGAGAAAACGTGAGAGAGCCACCTGTTTGCTGACACGTTTCGAGACTTCTGTGTTGGAAGCTTCGTACAGTGATAAGCTCAGGGACAGGCGATAGGATGGCGCCAGCTCTGCTCGCCTTTTGCGTAATCCAAGTCTATTGCAGATAATCCTGTGCTCTCTCCGGTTAAACAAACCACTTCTTAAGACGTCAAGACAAGAAAGATAGTGTGAACTTCTCGGAAAACAACTTACAACGCTACAGCTAACATGCGGCCAAGTTATGACAGGAATCAACAACAGAAACAGTCCCAGTGTTCGCCGGCCGCTGTGGCCGAGCGGTTCTAGGCGCTTCAGTCCGGAACCGCGCTGCTGCTACGGTCGCAGGTCCGAATCCTGCCTCGGACATGAATGTGTGTGATGTCCTTGGGTTAGTAGTTCCAAATCTAGGGGAGTGATGACCTCAGATGTTAAGTCTCATAGTATTTAGAGCCATTTGAACTACTCGTATTTAAAAGAACCATATTTGAGTACCAGTGTTCAAAGATTTCTTTTAATGTTTGCTTAGTGAGATGAACCAGAAACAAAGCAATAAATAATGCAAATCATAATTTTTCGAAAGTACATCTACCTCTTCATACATACTCTGCAAGTCAACGATAGGGTGCGCGGCGGAGGGTACTTTGTGTCACTGCAAGTCATTCCTGCTCCTCACGTAAGTGGAGCGAGGTATAAATGACTGTCTACATGCTTCCATGCGAGCCCTAGTTTCTCTTATCTTGTGTTCACCGTAATTATGCGGAATGTACGTTGGTGACAGTGTAATTGTAGTGCAGTCAGTCGCAAATGCCGGTTCTCTAAATTTTCTCGATAGTGTTTCGCAAAAAGAAAGTCGTCTGTCCTCTAGGGATTTTCATTTGGGTTCTCGGAGCACACTCGTGTGCTGATCGACCTACTGGTAACAAATCTAGCAGCACATCTCACAATTGCTTCGATTCCATCCTTTAACACAATGTGGTGGAGTCCCCAAACACTCAACCATAAATTTTCCTTGATACATAACCTACACTTTCCTAGAATCCTCCCAATATACCGATGACGATCATTCGCCTTCCGTACAATCGACTTTCTGTGCTTATTGTAATTCATATCACTTTGCAACGTTAGGCCTGAACTATATTAACCAGCAGAGCACAGATACTGTATTCGAACATTATGTGATTGTTGTTTCCACTCATTTGATTAACTTATATTTTTCCACATTTAGATCACGCTGCTACTGATCACACCAAATTGACGTCCTGCCCATCTCATCCTGTATCCTCCCACACTCACTCGATGACACTTTTTCCGTACAGTAGAGCTTCAGCAGCAAACCTCACCTTCAGATCATTTATGTATATAGCGTACAAGAGAATTCTTACCACTCTTCTCTGGTCCACTCCTGACGATAGCTTTGTCTCTGATGAACTCTCGCCGTCCAGGATAACGTATTTGATTCTATCTCTTAAAAAAACATTGAACGTCTAACATATCTGGGAAACTACTCCGTATGCTTGGACCTTCGTCAGTCTGTTACGTGACACTGTGTCAGACGCTTGTGGGAATCTAGGAATATGGAATCTACCTGTTGCCTTTAATCTCTATTTCACAGGACATCGTACGAGGAAATGGCAAACTGAGTTTCACATGCGCGAAGTAGTGCCGAGTGAAGTGTATAAAGTCATTCGAGCTTCGTAGGAAGGCAGTGACTTGCAGGTATTAGTGTTTCAACAGAAATGAGTAAAACAGGAACAGAAACGATATAAAAGAAATTTGCAAACTTGTCTTCAGAATGTCTGCAGAGGAAGACACTTTCCCAAAACTGGAACATTGCTGTTATTTAGGAAGATTTTTCTATTTAAGAAAATTGACAAAGAACAGATTTCAGATTACCTGACAGATCAACATGAAAATTTCATGTCGAGCACTTACAATGCTGAGCATTAATGATCAAAGTGAAGAACATTATACAGTACGCTTCAGATAGGTATGTGCCAAGCAAAGATGCAAGGAATGGAAAAGACCCGCCGTGGTGACAACTGTATTAGAAAGCTGCTACAAAAGCAAAGAGAGTTTCACTGTAAATTTAAACGTAGCCAAAGACTCGTAGACAAAGGAGGACATGTATGAAGCGTTCAACGAATTTGAAAGAAAAATTCTATCTACCAACTTCATAGAATATCCTAAGAAGTTTTGGTCTTACGTTGATCAGTAAACGGGTCGAAGCCATATCTCTAGACATTCCGTGACTCTGTTGTTGCTGTGGTGGTAGTCTACAGTCCAAAGACTGGGCCGGCCGCTGTGACCGAGCGTTTCTAGGCGCTCCAGTTCGGAACCGCGCTGCTGCTACGGTCGGAGGTTCGAATCCTGCCTCGGGCATGGATGTGTGTGATGTCCTTAGGTTAGTCAGGTTTAAGTAGTTCTAAGTCTAGGGGACTGATGACCTCAAATATTAAGTCTCCGTAGTGCTCAGAGCCATTTGAACCATTAAAGCAAAGACTGGTTTGATGCAGCTCTCCATGCTACTGTATCCTGTGCAAGCCTCTTCATCACCGAGTAACTACTGCAACCTACACCCTTTTGAATCTGCTTACTGTAGTCATCTCTTGGTCTCCCTCTAAGATTTTTACCCCCCCCCCCCCTCCCCTGCGCTTCTCTCCAGTACTAAATTGGTCATCCCTTGATGTCTCAGAATGTATCCTACCAACCGATCCCTTCTTCTAGTCAGGTACCACAACTTTCTCTTCTCCCCAGTTCTGTTCAGCACCTCCATCTAATCTTCAGCGTTCCTCTGTAACACCACATTTCAAAAGCTTCTATTCTCTTCTTGTCTAAACTGTTTATCTTCCATATTTCACTTCCATACATGCCTACACTCCATACAAACACTTTCAGAAAGGATTTCCTGACACTTAAATCTGTACTAGATGTTAACAAATTTGTCTTCTTCAGAAACGCTTTTCTTGCCGTTGCCAGTCTACATTTTATATACTCCCTACTTCGACCATCATGTTATTTTGCTTCCCAAATACCAAAACTCCTATACTACTTTAAGTGCCTAATTTCCTAGTCTAATTCCCTCAGCATCACCAGATTTAATTCGACTACATTCCATTATCCTCACTTTGATTTTCTTGGTGTTCATTTTATACCCTCCTTTCAAGACACTGTCCATTCCGTTCAACTGCTCTTTCTGTCTCTGAGAGAATTACAATGTCATCGGCAAACCTCAAACTTTTTATTTCGTCTCCATGGATTTTCATTCCTACTCCAAATTTTATCTTTTAATTCCTTTACTGCTTGCTCAATGTATAAATTGAATAACATCGGGGTCAGGCTTCTATGAAGTCGGTAGATAGAATTTTTCTTTCAAATTCGTTGAACGTTTCACACATGTCCTCCTTTGTCTACGAGTCTTTGGCTACGTTTAAATTTACAGTGAAATTCTCTTTGCTTTTGTAGCAGCTTTCTAATACAGTTGTCACCACGGCGGGTTGTAGCCTGTCTCACTCCCTTCTCAACCACTGCTTCCCTTTCGTGCGTCTCGACTCTTGTAACTGCCATCTGGCTTCTGTACAAATTGTAAATAGCCTTTCACTCCTTGTATTTTGCCCCTGTCATCTTTACAATATGAAACAGGGTATTTCAGTCAATATTGTTAAATGCTTTCTCTAAGTCTACAAATGCTATACACGTAGGTTTGCCTTTCCTTAACGTATCTGCTACGAGAAGTCTTAACGTCGGTATTGCTTCGCGTGTTCCTACATTTCTTCGGAATCCCAGTTGATCTTCCACGTGGTCGGTTTCTACCAGTTTTTCCATTCTTCTATAAATGATTCGTGTTAGTATTTTGTAACTGTGACTTATTAAACTAATGGTTCGGTAATTTTCACACCTGTCAACATCAGTTTTCTTTGGAATTGGAATTATTATATCCCTCTTGAGATCTGAGGACATCTCGCCTGTCTCAAAACATCTTGATCACCAGACGGAAGAGTTTTGTCACGGCTGGCTCTTCCAAGGCTATCAGTAGCTCTGTGACTATAATGGCACTGAAACGGTGGACGATGCAGAAAATGCCGAAATACTAAACGTGTTTTTTCAAAAATTTTCACAGAGAAAAGATCAAGCTGTAGTGCGTCCTTTAAATCGTTGCATGAGCTTCAAAATAACAGATATCGAAATAAGTAAGCAAGAGATGGAACAGCAACTGAAATCGGTCCATAGAGGGGAGGCCACTGCACCTGATGGGATAGCAACTCGATTTTACAAAGAGTATGCGAAAGGACTTGCCCTCTCCTAAGAGCAGTGTACTGTAGGTTTCTGGAGGAGCTAAGAGTTACCGATGGTTGGAAAAAACCATAGGCCATTCCCGTTTTCAAGAAGGGTCGTCAAACACATGCACAAAACTATGGCCTATATCTCAGACGTTGGTATGTTGTAGAATTCTGGAACATGTTTTAGGCTGGCGTATTACGACATCTTGCCGACTTTCGGAAAAGCATCATCCACACAATTCCGAAGACGGCAAGAGCTGACAAGTGCGAGAATTATCGCGCAATCAGCTTAACAGCTCATGCATCGAAGCTGCTTACAAGAATAATATACAGAAGAATGGAAAAGAAAATTGAGAATGCACTAGGTGACGATCAGTTTGGCTTTAGGAAAAGTAAAGGGACGAGAGAGGCAATTCTGACGTTACGGCTAATAATGGAAGCAAGGCTAAAGAAAAATCAAGACACTTTCATAGGATTTGTCGACCTGGAAAAAGCGTTCGACAATATAAAATGGTGCAAGCTGTTCGAGATTCTGAAGAGGTAGGGGTAAGCTATAGGGAGAGACGGGTCATATACAATATGTACAACAAACAAGAGGGAATAATAAGAGTGCACGATCAAGAACGAAGTGCTCGTATTAAGAAGGGTGTAAGACAAGACTGTAGCCTTTCGCCCCTACTCTTCAATCTGTACATCGAGGAAGCAATGATGGAAATAAAAGAAAGGTTCAGGAGTGGAATTAAAATACAAGGTGAAAGGATATCAATGATACGATTCGCTGATGACATTGCTATCCTGAGTGAAAGTGAAGAATTAAATGATCTGCTGAACGGAATGAACAGTCTAATGAGTACACAGTATGGTTTGAGAGTAAATCGGAGAAAGACGAAGGTAATGAGAAGTAGTAGAAAGGAGAACAGCGAGAAACTTAACATCAGGATTGATGGTCACGAAGTCAATGAAGTTAAGGATTCTGCTACCTAGGCAGTAAAATAACCAATGACGGACGGAGCAAGGAGGACATCAAAAGCAGACTCGCTATGGTAAAAAAGGTATTTCTGGCCAAGAGAAGTCTACTAATATCAAATACCGGCCTTAATTTGAGGAAGAAATTTCTGAGGATGTACATCTGGAGTACAGCATTGTATTGTAGTGAAACATGGACTGGGGAAAACCGGAACAGAAGAGGATCGAAGCATTTGAGATGTGGTGCTATAGACGAATGTTAAAAATTAGGTGGACTGATAAGGTAAGGAATGAGGAGGTTCTGCGCAGAATCGGAGAGGAAAGGAATATGTGGAAAACACTGATAAGGAGAAGGTACAGGATGATAGGACATCTGCTAAGACATGAGGGAATGACCTCCATGGTACTAGAGGGAGCTGTAGAGGGCAAAAACTGTAGAGGAAGACAGAGATTGGAATACGTCAAACAAATAATTGAGGACGTAGGTTGCAAGTGCTACTCTGAGATGAAGAGGTTGGCACAGGACAGGAATTCGTGGCGGGCCGCATCAAACCAGTCAGTAGACTGATGATAAAAAAAAAAAAAGAAATTATGACTGCAGACCGATAATCTCCTCTGCAGCAATCCACATGAGTTCCGAAAACAACGATCGTGTGAAACCCACCTCGCTCTGTTAGTCCACGAGACCCAGAAAGCACCAGATAGAGGCGCTCGGCGTGTTCCCCGTCTTCCGGAAGGCGTTCGACACAGTTCCACATTGCCGCCTAATGAACAAAATACGAACGTACGCAATACTGTGTGGCTGGATTGAAGAGTTTTTAACAAATAGAAAACAGCATGTCATTCTCAACGGAGAGAAATCTTCAGATGTAAAAGTAACTTAAGAGTGTTAAAGAGACCGCCGGTCTGTGTGGCCGAGAGGTTCTAGGCACTTCAGTCTGGAACCGCGCGACCGCTACGGTCGCAGGGTCGAATCCTGCCTCGGGCATGGATGTGTGTGATGTCCTTAGGTTAGTTAGGTTTAAGTAGTTCTAAGTTCTGGGGGACTGATGACCTCAGAAGTTTAGTCCCATAGTGCTCAGAGCCATTTGAACCCATTTCGTTAAGAGACCATTACTTTTCACAATACATGTAAATGGCCTAGTAGATAGTGTCTGAAGTTCTAAGAGGCTTTTCGCGTATGATGCGTTAGTATGCAGCGAAGTAGCGGCGCTAGAAAACTAGTGGACTGCACGAAGTGCAAAGGGTCAACGCTTGGTGTGGGGCGTGGCAACTGACACTCAACATACACCAATGTAAAACATTGTGTGTGCATGGCAGAAAAACCATTTATTGTTTCATTACACGAAGAAATTACTTCCATAAAACATCTAGGAAGATGCGTACGGAGCTATTTGATGTGGAATGACCATATAAAACTAAATCGCGGGTAAGGCAGATACCAGACTGAGATTCGTTGAAAGAATCCTCCAGAAATCTAGTCCATCAACAAAGGAGGTAGCTTACAAAACACTCGCTCGATCAGTACTTGAATATCGCGCAGTCTGGAATCTGTACCAGATAGAACTAACAGGTGAAACAGAGAAGATCCAAAGATCAGCATGTTTTGTTACAGGTTCATTCAGTATGCAGGAAACTGTCATGGACACGGGATTTACTCAAGCAAAAGAACAAGCCAGCTCCATAACTCGTTACAGTAAAATCGACCATTTGCAAATAATGGACAACATCATAGAACATGGCAATGCGTATGAATTACCGTTTTACTGGAATTTTTTGATTTTGAAAAAGCATTTGACTCATTTTCAACAAAATCTGTATGACTCTCCATAGAGAAAGACAGTATTGGTTCAGTATGTGCTGGTATATCAAAGAATAAGGTCACTGGACAAAATATTAATTCCCCCATTAGAAGAGCACACTGGTCACTTTGGAGCACTGGATGTATAAGAGTAGAACTGGTATCAGGTAGTCATGCCACACTCTGAAGACCATGCACCAATTACACTTAACACTGGCTCTAGCCTTGATAGTAGCGGCAGTAATTCTAGACATCTGTATATCATTTTAACAAGGATATTGGACACGTGGTATTATAATTTTAAGAATGACAAAATAACATAATTCAAATATGCAGGCATTTACGTACATACAGCTATAGTTTGACAAGGGGGGTTCACATAGTCAGCTGTGGCCCTGGAGTACAAACCATTCTGGCATTTGCCTGAAGTAATAAGGACGGCTGGATGAAGACTCTACTCTCCACCCACCAGAATACAAGACCAGTCTGTTTAAATCGGGGACAGCCAAGAATTAGGCTCGCGGGCCCTGCCTTCACCAGAGTGCCGTAGCGCTCAGCCTCGCTGCACTTTTCTCCCGCCACCACTGCACGCAGTCTGAGTGTGAGGAGGTGGAAGAGGGGGAAACTGCAAAAATGCAGCATTTAAATGGCAGCTCAGTTGCGCTGTATAAGATTTGGTTTTATATTTCATATTTCACAACAACATAGATCACAAACAAAACAAATTTTCAGCATTGTTTTACTATTTTTAGTGCGTTCAAGACAAAGTATAATTTTTATCTGGTACAAACTATCGGCATAATGACAGACACAGAAAATTTCACAGATTTTCGTCTCAGGTTGCCACATAATGGTGGCTTACTTTGTTTCATAATCGAAAAAAGATCATTCACACACACATATATATTGATCGAAATATTGTAGCACTTTTGTAATATTATTACAGAGACGTTGAAACTCTATCTGAGAAATGCAATCCAGATGTCGTGGGCAGTTTTGACACTAAAGGGTTTGTCATTAAAACGGGAATTACCTTGCTGGTCAACCAGTTACGTTTGCACTTGCATAGGGGCGCTTTCAACTGAAATGGCAAACGGTCTAAAACACGTCTCAAAAACAGATGTAAGATTGTCAGTGTCCTTAAAACGTTTACTCAATTGTACGAGGGTGAGTCAAATGTAAACCTTAAATATTTTTTAACAAATTATTTATTGTGCAGAAGTGGTACAAAGCTGCATTACTTTTCAACATAATCTCCCCCATGCTAAATGCAAGTCCTCCAGCGCTTACAAAGTGCATAAAGTGCTTTACAAAAAATTTCTATGGTAGTCCGTGCAACCACTCATGCACCGTGTGGCGCACCTCTCCATCAGAACGGAACTTCTTTCCTCCCATTGTGTCTTTGAGTGGTCCAAACATATGGAAATCACTTGGGGCAAGGTCTGGTGAGTATGGTGGATGAGGAAGACACTCAAAATGCAGGTCTGTGATTGTTGCAACTGTTGTATGGGCGGTGTGGGTCCTTGCATTGTCACGTTGCAAAAGGACACCTGTTGACAGCAATCCACGTCGCTTTGATTTGATTGCAGGCCACAGATGAGTTTTTAGGAGATCTGTGTATGATGCACTAGTGACAGTGGTGTCTCTAGGCATGTAATGCTCCAAAATGACGCATTTTTCGTCCCAAAGGAGAGTCAGCTTAACGTTCCCTGCTGATGGTTCTGTTCGAAACTTCTTTGGTGGTTTTAGTGATGATGAATGGCATCATTCCTTGCTCGCTTTCTTCGTTTCCGGTTGGTGGAAGTGAACCCAGGTTTCGTCCCCAGTCATTATTCTTGCAAGGAAGCCGTCACCTTCTCGTTCAAAGCACCGAAGAATGTCTTCACAAGCATCAACACGTCGTTCTCTCATTTCAGGAGTCAGCTGCCGTGGCACCCATCTTGCAAACACTTTGTGAAACCGGAGCATATCATGCACAATGCGGTGTGCTGAACCGTGACTAATCTGTAAATGTGCTGCAATGTCATTCAGTGTCACTCGGCGGCTTTCCTTCACTATGGCTTAAACTGCTGCAATGTCCTGTGGAGTCACAACTCGTTGTACCTGACCTGGATGAGGAGCATCTTCCACTGAAGTCACACCATTTGCAAACTTCCTACTCCATTCGTAGACTTGCTGCTGTGACAAACATGCATCACCATACTGAACCTTCATTCGTCGATGAATTTTAATAGGTTACACACCTTCACTGCGCAAAAACCGAATAACAGAACGCTGTTCTTCCCTGGTGCAAGTCGCAAGTGGGGCGACCATCTTTATACTGATACTGCGACGGTATGTGTATCTGCACTATGCTGCCACCTACAGGCCATTCTGCACGCCGTTTGTAGCACGCTCACGAACTTACAGGATAACGGGGCGAAATTTCGATTTGTTATTACAAATTTAAGGTTTTCATTTGACTCACCCTCGTACTTGTAATCCTTCAAGGCCACAATGAATTCTTCAGACCTCACGTTTTCTTTAATGACACTTAGCGTAGGGAAGTGGACTGTGTTTGTCAGAATGTGTCCTTTCCACATCGCGATTTTCTTTTTAAATGCCTTCTGATCAAATCAGAAAGAATCTGTTTCTCATCTTGCAGTGTCTTACTGTGGACAGCGTGCAGTCAAGCCCATTTGAAATACAAGGTTTGCAGTCCATTCCAGATGTTCTACTTTTCGTTCCTCTATTTCTTGTTCCATCATACATTCAAGACTAGCAAGTTTTAAATCGAAAAATCGTTACAGACATCTCACTTGATTTAAACAACGTACTTTGCAGTAATATACATATAATGAGTCCGCATTCTTCGTTCATTTCCATCGAAAACTATTGCAACTGACAGGGAATAATGCGTGCGACTTCAGAAATTTTACTGTTCGTACCAAACATTTCTTCACGTGCTGCATGCCTGCAAATTTAGTAGGTAGGTAGGTAGGTCGTTAGTGTTTAACGTCCCGTCGACAACGAGGTCATTAGAGACGGAGCCCAAGCTCGGGTTAGGGAAGGATTGAGAAGGAAATCGGCCGTGCCCTTTCAAAGGAACCATCCCGGCATTTGCCTGAAACGATTTAGGGAAATCACGGAAAACCCAAATCAGGATGGTTGGAGACGGGATTGAACCGTCGTCCTCCCGAATGCGAGTCCAGTGTGCTAACCACTGCGCCACCTCGCTCGGTGCAAATTTAGTACAAAGTACTTACTGAAGTACAGAACAAGAATCCCATCTGTCGACGGTTGTAATTTTTTGCTCTTTCACCGTCAACTAAATCTTTAAATTCTCTCCCCATGGAAGTGCAATTTCGTTTCATAGCAAATTTGCAGTTCGCATCGCATATACGACTGCATAATACATATTGAGAATTCTCATCCCTCTCTTCCGTAATTCCCACTCATTTTTAAGTCGTTGTGGCGATAGATCGCTAGACTGCTTGTTTTTGTGCAAACAGTCACTGGACGTGTGAGTGTCCGTCATACCATGAACAATAGCGAAGCTGACACTATGATTCTGCCGAAATGATGAGCGCTGTGTCACAAAAAAAAGGCCACGTCGCAACACTAAATAAAATGTCGCGCTGTACCGGCTACTTCCGAGAAGACACGAGCAAAGCCGAGGTAGGCCGAGCCTTGGCCCGCGCACCCGGCCCACATGAAGTTGGCACCCCATGGCCAGCCCTGGTTTAAAATATCATTACCTCTAGTGTATAGCAGTGTTTCAGAAAAAAGTTACTTAATAATGTAAAAAGGAAATGTTACACTGTTCGTTCATTTCTCACTCCTAGTCACTGGATGCACTACGCACACATTATTTCATAACGCACACACTATCGCCGACGACAGTACCATACCGACAGTGTTTGGTTTCCGTTTTGTGTACCGCAACTTCCCATTTGATAGTCTGGGAAACTCAGCCGCTGTCCCTCTGTAATGAGGGAGATGTTCAGCTCAAAAAGAGGTTAAGGTGTTAGTGTTACACATCCCATAGCTCAGGGAGTAAGGTTTTCCCAAAAAAGGGAAAGAAAGCATAGCGCAAAAGTGTTACGTGAAACGATAGATGTTTTACTATCGTTATAATCACTTATGTTCTGTATGAGTACCAAGACCTCAGATGGGAAAGTCCTAAACAAAGAAGGGAAAACAGAAAAGTGAAAGGTTTATTTAGATGGTCTACACCATGAAGATGAACTGGAAGGCAATATTATACAGATGGAAGAGAACGTAGATGACGATGAGACGGAAATATGATACTGGGAGAAGAATTTGGAAGAGCACTGGATAACCTAATTCTAAATGAGGTCGCCGGAGCAGATGGCATTCCGTCATATCTGCTGATAACCTTGTGAGAGCCACCCATGACAAAACTCTTTCATCTGGCTTGTAAAATATGTGAGACAGGTGAAATACCCTCACGTTTCAAGACGAATGTAGTAATTCCAATTCCAAAGAAATCCGGTATTGACAGGTGTGAATATTATCGAACTATCAGTTTAATAAGTCATGGATGCAAAATACTAACACTAATTCTTTACAGAAGAACCGTAAAACTGGTAGAAGCCGAACTCGAGGAAAATGAATTTGGATGCCGGAGAAATGTGGGCACAGGCGAGACAATATTGACCCTTGGAATTATC
The DNA here is from genome assembly GCF_023864345.2 of Schistocerca serialis cubense. Classification (NCBI taxonomy): domain Eukaryota; kingdom Metazoa; phylum Arthropoda; class Insecta; order Orthoptera; family Acrididae; genus Schistocerca; species Schistocerca serialis. Next base: position 64,141,157 of record NC_064641.1, on the reverse strand, counting down.
TTAGAACATAGCTTAAGGAAAGACAAACCTATGTTTATGGCATTTGTAGACTTAAGAGAAAGCTTTTGACAGTGTTGACTGTAATACTCTCTTTGAAATTCTAAAGTTAGCAGGGGTAAAATACAGAGATCGAAAGGCGATTTACAACTTGGACAGATGCCAGACGGCAGTTATGAGTCGACGGGCATGAAAAGGAAGCAGCGATTGAGAAGGAAGCGAGACTGTATTGTAGTCTATCCCCGACGTCATTCAGTCCGTACACTGAGTAAGCAGTAAAGAAAAACTTGGAGAAGGAATTTAAGTTTAAGGAGAAGAAATAAAAACTTCTGATTTGCAGATGACATTGTAAATCTGTCAGAGATAGCAAAGGACTTGGAAGAGCAGTTGAACAGAGTAACCGATGCCTTGAAAGGAGGATGTAAGATGAACATGAACAAAGACAAGGGATCCCTGTGGCACTTCACATGTTATAGTCGCCCATTTTGTGATTATTTTCATGGTGGTGGTATAGTCTGTCACTGACATACCCTGCTTACTGTTATGGGGGTAAAATTCCATCCGTGCAGGGGGGAAACCATGAATGCCATAACACTTTAGTTTAATAAGTATAATTTCGTGACTCCACACAGTCAAATGCTTCGGCGAGGTCACAGAATATACCAGCGGGACGTTTTTTCGTTTTTAGCTCTGCTAACACTTCTTATAGCATTTTCTGTGTGGAGAATCCTTTATGGCACCCAAACTGTGACGTGCTTAAAAAGTTCTCCTTAGTTAAATGAGTAGGTGTTCTATCAGAGTCCACTTTCTAAAATACTGAAATAGTTTTGAAAAGATTGACATGCGTGATATAGGTCTATAATTATAAGTGGGTTGCTTATCTGAGTTTTGTTAACGGATGTTGCAACGGCGTTTACATCTTGAGAAATATGCACCAGGTTGTTGATTGATTACAAATATAGCTTAAAGGTAACTGTTTGAAGTCAGCACAAGATTTTAATATGCTGTTAGAAACACCATACCCAGCAGAGTTATTAATTTTTAGTGATGTGATGAATTCTGTAATCTCTTCAGGGGTTATATTTTTGAAAATAATGTCTATTGATGGGGCGTAGAATCTGTACAAGAAAATACACGGCGTCTCTGTTTGGTTGTTTGTTACTGGGTGCAGTGTTAGCAACCGCTGTAAGGAAATAATCATGGAACTTGGCGGTCAGTGATTTGATAGTTTCACCATTTCTGCCACAGCTATTTTCTGGGGTTCACAAGTGTCATTTGAATTACGTGGGCACAATTTCATTTGAATGGGTACAATGTCATTTCAATTACGTTTATTTTGTTCCTTGTTTAATAATACTCCAAATAGTTTTCGCCCTATTGTTGGTGCATTTTATTTTTTGAGCATAGTACGTAAGATTTGTTTCTTAATGACAGAGTGAAGTATTTGACAATACGATGGTCTTGGAGTTTCAAATCTTGGCAAATGCTTTTTCTCCCACTTGTGTAGCGCTCTTTTCCTAACACAAGATAATTTGCGAGGTGCCAGGGCAAGCAGTGTATTTAACACTAAATTCTTCTAGAATCTACATATGTAAATGATGCTCTAAGCCCCCCCTATTCTAACTCCGACTTTTGCTGTTGCACATGGATTAAAAAAATATACGCGAACTGACTGTAATCAATCCTGCAAGTGGAGTAGAAAAGAGTTTGGCACCTGCAATAATTTAATTTGATAAATAAGTTAAAGGAAGGTTTCATTAACGTAGTGAGAAATGATGGGTTGCTCTACCGATTAACAGAATGAAAGTTCTGTCCAAAATAACAATATGATTTATTAAGACTAAACACAAAATAATAAACAAAAACACATGAAACATTTATAATACATCAAATTGGCTCAAATTGGATACTCAAACAAACGCTGTGAAGGTGAAGTTGTCCCTAAACTAGATTGTGAGGTTTATGACGAAGTGGTATGTGGAGCCAATTCCTTGCCACTCAAATCTTAAGAGACACACAGCTAACCCAACATTAATTGCTGCTACTCAAGACAGAACAAAGTTAGACAAAGATGAACAGGCGCGCTCTGCTGAGTTCTGATTATCACCTAGGAAAATCCCTATCTGCCGGTGCTGCAGACATACATTACCAAACTGTCTTCTTAACTGCCAGAACACGATCTGGCGCACCGGAGGCGATGGCTGGTTGCTTCGACGTCCTCGACCGAAAGGCGAGAGCCGACTACCTAGAGCACCCATACAGGCCAAACACACAACATTCCCACCCCCACGACAGTGGCCGTAGTTAAACGTTCCAATCAGCAACTCGAAAACCGGCGGAAAATTCCACTCCATTGCCAGAGCACTACCATTCCACCAATGGAGATTCTTGGCGCCAATTTCTGCGCTGATTTTGCTACGTCATAGAGCTATGCCCTGAGCAAGCCAATCACAGTTACTATTTTGCAGAAAGCGCGGGAATTTTCCCGTCACAACTGCCTGGGTACACAAGTCATTCCCACGCCTCGCTGGTAGCCCGCCAGAAAGTGTTTTCGCTAAGATTCTGCGAAGTAACGGAACCTCTAGCCCAGCCGCTACTTCAGACCCCTCCGGGCGTGTCTTTTGACAATGTCGGCATCTGCAAAGCATTCACTCGACTTCCTCACACGCGTCGGCTTAACCCCTTCCAGATCAGCGGAGCCCGCCTGTCACCGGACCACCCGGGTGACGAGAGACGCTGCGTGGGAAGTCCACGTGTGAAGGAATAGCGACTTTTCACTACATGCAATTAGAGAGGAAAATCGTAAGATAGAAATATGAGAGGAGGCTCATGCCACCTCTCAAATTTTCATCCCAGAAATTATACACCTCATATTCTTTCTTCTGTTCAGTTTTGCATTTATTTGTTTTAGAGGCAAACAATAGGTAATTCAGAATTGTAAGCGTATGCCAGCTAGCTCCGCAGATGATGAAGAGATTGAAGAAATGTATGGTGACATAAAATAAATTATTTAGATAGCTGATTAAAACTTAATAGTCATAGGGACTGGAATTCGGTAGTAGTAAAAGGAAGAGAAGGAAAAATAGTAGATGAATATGGTCTGGCGGGAAAAGAATTTAAGAGGAAGCCACTTGGTAGAATTTTATGCAGAGTATAATTTAATCATCGCTACACTTGGCTTAAGAAGATGAAAGAGACCTGGAGACCCATAAGGTTTCAAATTGATTATTTAATGATTAGACAGAGATTTCGGAAACGAATTTTAAATTGCAAGACATTTCCAGGGGCAGGTGTGGACTCTGACCACAATTTATTGGTTATGAACTGTAGATTAAAACTGAAGAAATTGCAAAAAGGTGGGAATATAAGGGGGTGGCACCTGGATAAACTGAAAGGACGAGAGGTTGTTGAGAGATTCAGAGGGAGCATTAGGGAACGATTAACAATGAGAAAGGAAAAGGAAAACAGTAGAAGAAGAATGAGATTGTGAGGAAGTCCAAAGTTGCTAAGCAGGAATAGCTAGAGGACTAATGTAACGATTTGGAAGCATATATCAGTATGGGAAAGAAAGGTACCGCATACAGGAAAATTAAAGACACCTTTCAAGAGCTCAGATAGAAAACCAGTCCTATACAAAGAAGGAAAAGCTGAAAGGTGGAGGTAGTATAAAAAGGGTCTACACATGTGATGTGTGCTTGAGGGCAATACTATAGAAATGGAAGAGGATGTTGATGAACACGAGATGGGAGATATGAGTGAAGAATTTGATAGAGCACTGAAAAACCTAAATCGAAACAAAGCCCTGGGAGTAGCTGACATTCCCTTAAAACTAGTGATAGCCTTGGGAGAGACAGCTATGACAAAACTCTTCCATCTGGTAGCAAGATGTATGAGGCAGGTGAATGCCCTCGACTTCAAGAAGAATATAATAATTCCAAATCCAAAGAAAGCAGGTGGCGACAGGTGTGAAAAGTACCAAACTGTAAATTTAATAAGTCATGGCTGCAAAATACTAACAGGAATTCCTCAGAGAAGAATGGAAAAACTGATAGAAGCCAACCTCAGGCAGATCAGTTTGGATTCCAGACAAATGTAGGAATACTCGAGGCAATACTGACCCTACGACTTCTCATAGAAGACGGCTTAAGGAAAGGCAAACCTACGTTTACAACATTTGCAGACTTAGAGAAAGCTTTTGACAATATTGACTGGAATAGAAACCATTCTGATTTCGAAATGTAATCTGTTTACGATGAAAATGCAATCCATCCAGTGAAGCAACGAAATTAGAAGTCTGTGACATAATTACCAATCGTGTGTGAGAGTTATTTAAGTAAAGTGTTGCTGTATGTGGTGCTCTCTCCCCCAATTAACAAATTTACCATTAAAACTACAGTCTTCCATGCCGTATATGTGCATATAGATCCCCTCCTAATTTCGAAATGTCATTTGCTCAGGAAGAAAAGAAACCTAGTAATCCAGAAATGCAATGGAACGAGATGCATGTAACTTAATCTCCAACCATCTGTCGGTTGTTCAAGTACAGTGATATTGTGTAGGGTACTGCCTTCCATAACAAACATATGTTCTATTAAAACTACAGTCTTCTGCACCATATACATGCCTTACTGATTTTTGAAATGTACCTCCATGTCGCTAGCATTTAGTCAGAATCAAACTCGAACAATCCATTTCCATAGTTATAAATCAGAGCTTAAAAGCCAAGTTTTTTGTAACGGACGATTATGTAAACATTGTTACCAAGCGTTATGTAGTTGCACATATCTATTTTGATTTTCCTAAGGAAATGGAAGAGGATGTAGATGAAGATGAAATGGGAGATAAGATACTGCGTGAAGAGTTTGACAGAGCACTGAAAGACCTGAGTCGAAACAAGGCCCCGGGAGTAGACAACATTCCATTAGAACTACTGATGGCCTTGGGAGAGCCAGTCATGACAAAACTACCATCTGGTGAGCAAGATGTATGAGACAGGCGAAATACCCACAGACTTCAAGAAGAATATAATAATTCCAATCCCAAAGAAAGCAGGTGTTGACAGATGTGAAAATTACCGAACTATCAGTTTAATAAGTCACAGCTGCAAAATACTAACGAGAATTCTTTGCAGACGAATGGAAAAACTGGTAGAAGCGGATCTCGGGGAAGATCAGTTTGGATTCCGTAGAAATGTTGGAACACGTGAGGCAATACTAACCTTACGACTTATCTTAGAAGAAAGATTAAGAAAAGGCAAACCTACGTTTCTAGCATTTGTAGACTTAGAGAAAGCTTTTGACAACGTTAACTGGAATACTCTCTTTCAAATTCTGAAGGTGGCAGGGGTAAAATACAGGGAGCGAAAGGCTATTTACAATTTGTACAGAAACCAGATGGCAGTTGTAAGAGTCGAGGGGCATGAAAGGGAAGCAGTGGTTGGGAAAGGAGTGAGACAGGGTTGTAGCCTCTCCCCGATGTTATTCAATCTGTATATTGAGCAAGCAGTAAAGAAAACAAAAGAAAAATTCGGAGCAGGAATTAAAATCCATGGAGAAGAAATGAAAACTTTGAGGTTCGCCTATGACATTGCAATTCTGTCAGAGACAGCAAAGGACCTGAAAGAGCAGCTTAACGGAATGGACAGTATCTTGAAAGGAGGATATAAGATGAACATCCACAAAAGCAAAACGAGGATAATGGAATGTAGTCAAATTAAATCGGGTGATGCTGAGGGGATTAGATTAGGAAATGAGACACTTAAAGTAGTAAAGGAGTTTTGCTATTTAGGGAGTAAAATAACTGATGATGGTCGAAGTAGAGAGGATATAAAATATAGACTGGCAATGGCAAGGAAATCGTTTCTGAAGAAGAGAAATTTGTTAACATCGAGTATAGATTTAAGTGTCAGCAAGTCGTTTCTGAAAGTATTTGTATGGAGTGTAGCCATGTATGGAAGTGAAACATGGACGACATAGTTTAGACAAGAAGGGAATAGAAGCTTTCGAAATGTGGTGCTACAGAAGAATGCTGAAGATAAGGTGGGTAGATCACGTAACTAATGAGGAGGTATTGAATAGGATTGGGGAGAAGGGAAGTTTGTGGCACAACTTGACTAGAAGAAGGGATCGGTTGGTAGGACATGTTTTGAGGCATCAAGGGATCACTAATTTAGCATTGGAGGGCAGCGTGGAGGGTAAAAATCGTAGAGGGAGACCAAGAGATGAATACACTAAGCAGATTCAGAAGGATGTAGGTTGCAGTAGGTACTGGGAGATGAAGAAGCTTGCACAGGATAGAGTAGCATGGAGAGCTGCATCAAACCAGTCTCAGGACTGAAGACCACAACAACACAAGAAATGTTGGATCACGTGAGACAATTCTGACCCTGCGTCTTATCTTAGAAGAAAGATTAAGGAAAAGCAAACCTACGTTTCTAGCATTTGTAGACTTAGAGAAAGATTTTGACAATGTTGATCGGAATACTCTCTTTCAAATTCTGAAGGTGGCAGGGGTAAAATACAGGGAGCGAAAGGCTATTATTTCCTCTTTAATCCTGTCTTGCGTTTCCTTTGACCAGTAGGTCCGCAGGAATGCACCAACAAATTCCTGATAAGTCCGACACGTCGCTGCCACGCCCCGCATCTTTTCCGCGGCTTGGCCTTCGATGTGTCCACACATGAATTCTAATTTTGCCTGGGTTGGCCATGACGACGGTAATGAATTTGTAAACTGCATCACCCAGCTCTTCGGATGCATCGACCGTCCATTATCTTTGAACTTCTGGAATTTTAGTATCGACAGGAAGTGATTCTGATCAAAATCCTGTCCGATCCTCGCACTGGTGTTGTCACTCGTTTCCGATAGTTGCACGTCTGCTGAGTGTCCTGATCTATCTTGCTGATAACTGTGATGTGCTACGTCTGTATCACAGTGGACGTGGCATTCAGCATTCACTCTTCTAAGTGGGCTGCAATTATTGGAGCTATTACTAGGTGTTTCTGCGTGTGCCTTGTTAGTTCTGCACTCTGTCACTGGGCTAGAGCACGGCGGGCTTTTCCTCGGAGACACGATTCTGTGTACTCCATCATTGGTATCCGACCGCGCAGTGCTCGTGTGCCCGTTTCGCTCTAGTTTTGCTATCCGACTCTCTGCTTCTTTCATTCGTTTCGTAATGTTCGTAACCGCAATATTACCTTGAGTCTTAAAGGCCGCTAGGGATTTTGAGTGGACTTGTGTCGCACGTCGCAAGCGCCCTGCGAGTTGAGAAGTTACTCTTGCGATTTTCATTGCCCCTGTTGCTGCAGTTTTGGCTAGGCCTGCTACTTTTTGTGCTACCATTGACATTTGTTTTGCTTCTCCACATTCTTTCTTTATTGTTAATAATTCCCCACGAATTTCCCCTATATGCGAAATTACTGCCTCCGTGTCCTTCTTACGCTGTTCGTCAGCTTCTTCTTTCTCCTTCTTACGCTGTTCGTCAGCTTCTTCTTTCATTGATCGTAGGAAGCTCAGTATTGGGTTAATGTCATCATTTTGATCCTCGTCACACATGGGTGATGTAACTCTGGACACCTGGGCGCTAGAGATCTGACGTGGCCGAGCTGGCCCCTGTCTGCTCTCGTTCGTTTGATTATAAACTTCTGCTACCGTCTCGACCTGTGTGCCTGTCTCTGTTTCATCCTCTGCCTCACTATCATAATCACGGCGGCAATGTTGCTCTAAGATCCCGTCCGAATCACCTTCCTCATCAATGACCCTGTCGTCCTGTCCTGCTAAAAATGTGCCCATCTCATCCCTGAACCTATCCCCGTCAGTAAACTGCCCCTTATCCATTATGCAATTCTCTTTTGGTTTAACTTCGATCGATAATAGTCGTGCCTTACTTCTCGTGATCATTCATGAAAAACAATTTTATCTAAAATGCACAATAAAAATAATCTACTCCATATATTCTTCGACATAGACACAAAATTTCAACAGCGCCGTTCCAACGCTGTAACTACATGCACAGAAACTGCACACAAACCCGACAAAGTGTGAAGTGGTACGGACACCACATCAAAGAAACATATAAAACAATGAACAAACAAACAAACATATACGCTGAAAACAAAAACAGTAAACATGCGCCGCTACTTAAAACTAATCACGGAACTACAAGAAAAACAAGTTGGGTATTAATCATTAAAAAAAAAGTAGAGAAAAAAAATTGAATGTTCCTACTAAGAATCCTGTTTGCTTATCAGAGATTCACAGGAAAGAACCTGGCAGGGTCGCCATTTTATGCGAGGTGCCGGGGCTAGCAGTGTATTTAACACTAAATTCTAGAATCTACATATGTAAATGATGCTCTAAGCCCCCCCTATTCTAACTCCGACTTTTGCTGTTGCACAAGGATAAAAAAAATATACGCGAACTGACTGTAATCAACCCTGCAAGTGGAGTAGAAAAGAGTTTGGCACCTGCAATAATTTAATTTGATAAATAAGTTAAATAAAGGAAGGTTTCATTAACGTAGTGAGAAATGATGGGTTGCTCTACCGATTACCAGAATGAAAGTTCTGTCCAAAATAACAATATGATTTATTAAGACTAAACACAAAATAATAAACAAAAACACATGAACAATTATAATACATCAAATTGGCTCAAATTGGATACACAAACAAACACTGTGAAGGTGACGTTGTCCCTAAGCTAGATTGTGAGGTTTATGACGAAGTGATATGTGGAGCCAATTCCTTGCCACTCAAATCTTAAGAGAGACACACAGCTACCCCAACATTAATTGCTGCTACTCAAGACAGAACAAAGTTAGAAAAAGACGAACAGGCCCGCTCTGCTGAGCTCTGATTATCACCTAGGAAAATCCCTATCTGCCGGTGCTACGGACATACATTACCAAACTGTCTTCTTAACTGCCAGAACACGATCTGGCATACCGTAGGCGATGGCTGGTTGGTTCGACGTCCTCGACCGAAAGGCGAGAGCCGACTCCCCAGAGCACCCGTACAATGCCGAACACCGAACATTCCCGCCCCCACCACAGTGGCCGTGGTTAAACGTTCCAATCAGCAACTCGAAAACCGGCGGAAAATTCCACTCCATTGCCGGAGCACTACCATTCCACCAACGGAGATTCTTGGCGCCAATTTCTGCGCTGATTTTGCTACATCACGGAGCTATGCCCTGAGCAAGCGAATCACAGTTACTATTTTGCAGAAAGTGCGGGAATTTTCCCGCCACAACTGCCTGGGTACACAAGTCATTCCCACGCCTCCCTGGTAGCCCGCCAGAAAGTGTTTTCGCTAAGATTCTGCGAAGTAACGGAACCTCTAGCCCAGCCGCTACTTCAGACCCCTCCGGGCGTGTCTTTTGACAATGTCGGCGTCTGCAAAGCATTCACTCGACTTCCTCACACCCGTCGGCTTAGCAGAGCCCGCCTGTCACCGGACCATGCCTGTCACCGGACCACCCGGGTGACGAGAGACGCTGCGTGGGAAGTCCGCGTGTGAAGGAATAGCAACTTTTCACCGCATGCAATTGGAGAGGAGAATCGTAAGATAAAAATATGAGAGGGGGCTCATGCCAGCGTGAATTTTAGATTGTAATTGGTGAGCGGTTGGCTCACTTAGGAGCAAGGTATTGAGTCAATCGCCCAAGAACAATCTTGCAAATTGACTCCACATGCCGTACTCTATAAAGAAAATCACTGCAACTGAAAAATGCAGCTCATAGAAGGAGGATTATTTATGATGTAGCCAACTTCACCTTCTTAATATGGAACTCTAACACTCACATCACACATCCATACCCAGGGAGCCCCTTCCAAACACCGATTCACACAGACATTCACGCTCTAAATATGGCCCGGGCATCTGAGCCAAATATGGAGAAGTTTATTCTTTACAATCAGAGTTGGAGTGCTCTGCAATTAAATGCCCAAGATGTTACAACAATTTGTATCATTAAACTACCCTGAACTCACTCACACATGATACTATTTAAGTTAACAATCTATTTGTGAGCTTTCAGAATCTAATTACAACCTCCGATTCATTCTGTCTCCCTGCAGCAAGAATAACCTTTACAAAATGTTCCCTGAACTGATGGTCCATTCACAATGACAGTGGTGGTATCTGCTTCAGTTTATGGGGACTTCAGGCACACTGTTTGCACACACCCAACAATAAATACAAAATACAAAAAAAACATGGTGTGGAGAACAATACAGTAATTTGTAATAAGAATTACAGTGTAAAACACAACACATACAAGGGATAACATACATTACAAAAACAACACTAGAGAAAGAAATTTAAGAAAGAAAAGAAAGAAAAAAAAAAAAACAAGGTTCATGGGGCATCAAGTTGTGCGTGCACATTGCACAATGTTCACGACTGTGCTGAGAATGAGGCACTAAATCACATTGTTAGAAATATTCGAAGCACTTCACAAATTCCACCCTACTGGCATCACATAGGGCTAAATGTCGGGTGTTGTTGCTACGTTGTTGCAACAGTAATAGGGTGTGCTGGAGCATCTGTAGTACTCTGTTGAAATTGCACCAAGACCCACGCATATGATGACGGCAGTACGGTAGGAAGACACAGTGATAGGCTCTCCTCACGTCGATTAATTGTCTCTGAGGTCTACTTGTCGGGATACATCACTAGTCTAGGTCTCTTCTCTCGCTGGACAGTACTTTATGTTTCCCAATATTGCAGTTCAACGAGGGATGATGGCACATGGAGTGACTCCACAAGTGTGTGAGGTCATCGATACAGGATCGAACTAGGAGCGACGATTGCTACAACTGCTCTCTAATAGAGAGGAGAAGTGAGAAATGAGACAATTCATTTGTTAGAGTTTGTGGCACGATGCTGCTTTGTGTATGCAGATCAGCCAATGCTAGTGAGTTGTAAAAACCCAAACAGGTGAGTATATAGCCATCTTCAATTTTTTGGTCCTGTCCTCCTCAGTTGCGCGTAATACTACGGTATGTTGATGATTTTCACTTATGGACCGTCTGACAGCAACTTATTCAGTTGCTGTCAGACGGTCCATAAGTGAAAATCATCAACATACCGTAGGTGAGTATATAGCGTCCCTTTCTGTCCTGAGGCACATGAGGCGCAGGTTCTGACACGATATGTGATCTTCTTCGTGTACTCACGACAACGTGGTCTGCCGCCGGGAATCCCTCCAAACGGCTGCCGCGTCCGGAGAGCTAGCAGGCTGTCGCGTGTGGGTCGCGTGTCAGTGTCAACGGCCAGCCCCACTTTCGCTTGTGGCCCGGCGAGGGCTGTCTGCCGCCTAATCCCTCAGGTAGACGGCCCGGTGACTGTTAGCTTGTAGGACCGGATGCTCTCGCGCCCTTCACGTCAGGTAGCGCGCTGACGCTTTCTTCTTTCAGGTAGCCGATGACCTCCGGCTGGCCTCTGCATTGCCACGATCCCCGTCATCTGCACAATTCTTACAAAAATCTTATGCCTAACTTTTCCCCATGACCTTCTATGTTATAATAAATTTACATCACGATACATTGATGGTCTGTCATTTCAGACACTCTAATTTTAATTTTATAGTTATTTATCTGTAGCTATCATAACAAAAATCATGGAAATAATTTATCTTGATATTTGTGTAGAGACCGATCTCACTATTGTACATGGTGTGTGACGCTATATTGGATGAAGAACTAAATGTGCGGGCCCGCACTAATATTACTATTAATTATATAGATCGACAGTAGACATGCTCAAGAATTAACTACCATTTGCCAACGACCTACATTCTATGTCTTTTAATTCAAATTATGTTGCTATGCAGGTCTAAGTTTTACTGTGCTATAGGGAACATGCAACTATGCTACTTTCGCTCGCCCGTCGTCCCTCCATCTCGGGTCTGTGGTTTGGTGACCTGAAAAATAGCATCTCAACAGGCGCGCGCCACACTTGTGGTAGAAAACCCCCACAATAATAATCTAGTTATTGTTAAATCCTACAGTTTAACTTATCCTAGTATATCGTACTTTCCCTTTTATTTATTTATTTATTTTATTTATTTTTTGTTTACCTTATACAATACTCTTACATAATTCCTGTTACGCTGAGATGTCTCGCTGCTCGCCGCTATTGACGACAGTGATGTGCGCGCCGTACGACATGGCCTCCGAGTTCTCACTACGCCTCACTGAAACTCCAGAGACTGGGTTAGCCATGGCTATACAAGACAATAAATTTATAGTTGCAACTTCTTTTTGTATGTGATGCAGTTTTAGCAATGAAAGCGCACCTTTCCAGAGGCAATGTAATATGACCAAGCCAGGACTGGTTCCTGTTGAGGATTCCGTGGCCCACCACACATCAGCTACACAGTATGTCACGAATTTCCAAGTATAATTCCTTGGTTATTCATCTGTGACAGTCACAAGCAGCACGCTAAATCCCCAACCAGCACATTGGCATGGTAGGCTTTATGCCCGCATTTCTACCGTCTAGGCCCTAGGGCACCAATGGAGTCAAACGCTCACAGGTTCACCCCGACTTGCAAGACAACGATGCTGGCGCAGCTCTGAAAAAAACTATACTGCCCATATTCATCCTCGAAATCACGCAATATACCACAATCTTGCAGTGCACTGACGTGTGCCTGCAAGCATTGGTATGAACGTCTCACGAACTGGTTGTGGCCGCTATGGAGCGTATCACGACTTCTCAGAACGCTTCTAAGAGCACGTTCTTGTATGCGCCCGTTTGTGCGACATCTCGTCACTCATCTTTATCCCTTAACATGGACACCAGATAGGAAAGGACAAAAACATTGCTCATGGAAAGGTAGTGCCTCTTATCGCAACGACAGAGGAGATCGCGAACATAGACAAAAAACGTTAACAACAGTAAATTCTTATGCGAGAAAACGCAGCGTGTTAATACTTTAACAATCTTAATCTATTAATGCAACGATTATTGTTCCCCGAAGAAAGGTTCATATATTTGCCTATTCTACTATGTACACCACTTAAACTACTATTATTCCACGAACTTATTTGTGTGAGAGAAGTGGTGGAGTCATATGGACTAGCGTCAATCCCTTCTTAGACTCCCCCTCCTCTGACGTGCATTAGGATTTGGAGGTCTAATTTCGATCTCCTGGTTCTCCTGTTGTCCTTGATTTCGCTCTCTCCAATTGCGGTCGCTTTGCCGTTCGTCATTCCTCCTGTCCCAGATAGCTTGTCTAGATTGACCCTGTTCCCTGACGTTCTGGTTTCCGTGTCTCTGGTTTCCATAACCTTGAATAGCGTAACCTTGATTTCCGTAACCCTGGTTTCCTAACTGACCAGTGCGATTACGCGATCTGTTGTCGTCTTCCCTTGCTGGCCCGTGGTATTTGTTATTTTGCGCCTTCTTCCTGTCCTTTGTGTCTTGTTTATCGAAGACTACTTCGAGTTCGCGCAGTAGACTCTTGAATGCATCTATGTCAGATCCACACTTCCCGACAAGTGTCTGTTGATACCTAACTGGCAATTTCGAAAAGCAAAATTTAATGATTTCTCCGTTGCTATATGGACTATCTAAAAACTGATTCTTCGTGAGTAATTCATCAAAAAATTTGGTTGCGCTCCTATGACCGGACACTTCCAGTTCAGGACAAAATATTATTTCCTCTTTAATCCTGTCTTGCGTTTCCTTTGACCAGTAGGTCCGCAGGAATGCACCAACAAATTCCTGATAAGTCCGACACGTCGCTGCCACGCCCCGCATCTTTTCCGCGGCTTGGCCTTCGATGTGTCCACACATGAATTCTAATTTTGCCTGGGTTGGCCATGACGACGGTAATGAATTTGTAAACTGCATCACCCAGCTCTTCGGATGCATCGACCGTCCATTATCTTTGAACTTCTGGAATTTTAGTATCGACAGGAAGTGATTCTGATCAAAATCCTGTCCGATCCTCGCACTGGTGTTGTCACTCGTTTCCGATAGTTGCACGTCTGCTGAGTGTCCTGATCTATCTTGCTGATAACTGTGATGTGCTACGTCTGTATCACAGTGGACGTGGCATTCAGCATTCACTCTTCTAAGTGGGCTGCAATTATTGGAGCTATTACTAGGTGTTTCTGCGTGTGCCTTGTTAGTTCTGCACTCTGTCACTGGGCTAGAGCACGGCGGGCTTTTCCTCGGAGACACGATTCTGTGTACTCCATCATTGGTATCCGACCGCGCAGTGCTCGTGTGCCCGTTTCGCTCTAGTTTTGCTATCCGACTCTCTGCTTCTTTCATTCGTTTCGTAATGTTCGTAACCGCAATATTACCTTGAGTCTTAAAGGCCGCTAGGGATTTTGAGTGGACTTGTGTCGCACGTCGCAAGCGCCCTGCGAGTTGAGAAGTTACTCTTGCGATTTTCATTGCCCCTGTTGCTGCAGTTTTGGCTAGGCCTGCTACTTTTTGTGCTACCATTGATATTTGTTTTGCTTCTCCACATTCTTTCTTTATTGTTAATAATTCCCCACGAATTTCCCCTATATGCGAAATTATTGCCTCCGTGTCCTTCTTACGCTGTTCGTCAGCTTCTTCTTTCTCCTTCTTACGCTGTTCGTCAGCTTCTTCTTTCATTGATCGTAGGAAGCTCAGTATTGGGTTAATGTCATCATTTTGATCCTCGTCACACATAGGTGATGTAACTCTGGACACCTGGGCGCTAGAGATCTGACGTGGCCGAGCTGGCCCCTGTCTGCTCTCGTTCGTTTGATTATAAACTTCTGCTACCGTCTCGACCTGTGTGCCTGTCTCTGTTTCATCCTCTGCCTCACTATCATAATCACGGCGGCAATGTTGCTCTAAGATCCCGTCCGAATCACCTTCCTCATCAATGACCCTGTCGTCCTGTCCTGCTAAAAATGTGCCCATCTCATCCCTGAACCTATCCCCGTCAGTAAACTGCCCCTTATCCATTATGCAATTCTCTTTTGGTTTAACTTCGATCGATAATAGTCGTGCCTTACTTCTCGTGATCATTCATGAAAAACAATTTTATCTAAAATGCACAATAAAAATAATCTACTCCATATATTCTTCGACATAGACACAAAATTTCAACAGCGCCGTTCCAACACTGTAACTACATGCACAGAAACTGCACACAAACCCGACAAAGTGTGAAGTGGTACGGACACCACATCAAAGAAACATATAAAACAATGAACAAACAAACAAACATATACGCTGAAAACAAAAACAGTAAACATGCGCCGCTACTTAAAACTAATCACGGAACTACAAGAAAAACAAGTTGGGTATTAATCATTAAAAAAAAAGTAGAGAAAAAAAATTGAATGTTCCTACTAAGAATCCTGTTTGCTTATCAGAGATTCACAGGAAAGAACCTGGCAGGGTCGCCATTTTATGCGAGGTGCCGGGGCTAGCAGTGTATTTAACACTAAATTCTAGAATCTACATATGTAAATGATGCTCTAAGCCCCCCCTATTCTAACTCCGACTTTTGCTGTTGCACAAGGATAAAAAAAATATACGCGAACTGACTGTAATCAACCCTGCAAGTGGAGTAGAAAAGAGTTTGGCACCTGCAATAATTTAATTTGATAAATAAGTTAAATAAAGGAAGGTTTCATTAACGTAGTGAGAAATGATGGGTTGCTCTACCGATTACCAGAATGAAAGTTCTGTCCAAAATAACAATATGATTTATTAAGACTAAACACAAAATAATAAACAAAAACACATGAACAATTATAATACATCAAATTGGCTCAAATTGGATACACAAACAAACACTGTGAAGGTGACGTTGTCCCTAAGCTAGATTGTGAGGTTTATGACGAAGTGATATGTGGAGCCAATTCCTTGCCACTCAAATCTTAAGAGAGACACACAGCTACCCCAACATTAATTGCTGCTACTCAAGACAGAACAAAGTTAGAAAAAGACGAACAGGCCCGCTCTGCTGAGCTCTGATTATCACCTAGGAAAATCCCTATCTGCCGGTGCTACGGACATACATTACCAAACTGTCTTCTTAACTGCCAGAACACGATCTGGCATACCGTAGGCGATGGCTGGTTGCTTCGACGTCCTCGACCGAAAGGCGAGAGCCGACTCCCCAGAGCACCCATACAATGCCGAACACCGAACATTCCCGCCCCCACCACAGTGGCCGTGGTTAAACGTTCCAATCAGCAACTCGAAAACCGGCGGAAAATTCCACTCCATTGCCGGAGCACTACCATTCCACCAACGGAGATTCTTGGCGCCAATTTCTGCGCTGATTTTGCTACATCACGGAGCTATGCCCTGAGCAAGCGAATCACAGTTACTATTTTGCAGAAAGTGCGGGAATTTTCCCGCCACAACTGCCTGGGTACACAAGTCATTCCCACGCCTCCCTGGTAGCCCGCCAGAAAGTGTTTTCGCTAAGATTCTGCGAAGTAACGGAACCTCTAGCCCAGCCGCTACTTCAGACCCCTCCGGGCGTGTCTTTTGACAATGTCGGCGTCTGCAAAGCATTCACTCGACTTCCTCACACCCGTCGGCTTAGCAGAGCCCGCCTGTCACCGGACCATGCCTGTCACCGGACCACCCGGGTGACGAGAGACGCTGCGTGGGAAGTCCGCGTGTGAAGGAATAGCAACTTTTCACCGCATGCAATTAGAGAGGAGAATCGTAAGATAAAAATATGAGAGGGGGCTCATGCCAGCGTGAATTTTAGATTGTAATTGGTGAGCAGTTGGCTCACTTAGGAGCAAGGTATTGAGTCAATCGCCCAAGAACAATCTTGCAAATTGACTCCACATGCCGTACTCTATAAAGAAAATCACTGCAACTGAAAAATGCAGCTCATAGAAGGAGGATTATTTATGATGTAGCCAACTTCACCTTCTTAATATGGAACTCTAACACTCACATCACACATCCATACCCAGGGAGCCCCTTCCAAACACCGATTCACACAGACATTCACGCTCTAAATATGGCCCGGGCATCTGAGCCAAATATGGAGAAGTTTATTCTTTACAATCAGAGTTGGAGTGCTCTGCAATTAAATGCCCAAGATGTTACAACAATTTGTATCATTAAACTACCCTGAACTCACTCACACATGATACTATTTAAGTTAACAATCTATTTGTGAGCTTTCAGAATCTAATTACAACCTCCGATTCATTCTGTCTCCCTGCAGCAAGAATAACCTTTACAAAATGTTCCCTGAACTGATGGTCCATTCACAATGACAGTGGTGGTATCTGCTTCAGTTTATGGGGACTTCAGGCACACTGTTTGCACACACCCAACAATAAATACAAAATACAAAAAAAACATGGTGTGGAGAACAATACAGTAATTTGTAATAAGAATTACAGTGTAAAACACAACACATACAAGGGATAACATACATTACAAAAACAACACTAGAGAAAGAAATTTAAGAAAGAAAAGAAAGAAAAAAAAAACAAGGTTCATGGGGCATCAAGTTGTGCATGCACATTGCACAATGTTCACGACTGTGCTGAGAATGAGGCACTAAATCACATTGTTAGAAATATTCGAAGCACTTCACAAATTCCACCCTACTGGCATCACATAGGGCTAAATGTCGGGTGTTGTTGCTACGTTGTTGCAACAGTAATAGGGTGTGCTGGAGCATCTGTAGTACTCTGTTGAAATTGCACCAAGACCCACGCATATGATGACGGCAGTACGGTAGGAAGACACAGTGATAGGCTCTCCTCACGTCGATTAATTGTCTCTGAGGTCTACTTGTCGGGATACATCACTAGTCTAGGTCTCTTCTCTCGCTGGACAGTACTTTATGTTTCCCAATATTGCAGTTCAACGAGGGATGATGGCACATGGAGTGACTCCACAAGTGTGTGAGGTCATCGATACAGGATCGAACTAGGAGCGACGATTGCTACAACTGCTCTCTAATAGAGAGGAGAAGTGAGAAATGAGACAATTCATTTGTTAGAGTTTGTGGCACGATGCTGCTTTGTGTATGCAGATCAGCCAATGCTAGTGAGTTGTAAAAACCCAAACAGGTGAGTATATAGCCATCTTCAATTTTTTGGTCCTGTCCTCCTCAGTTGCGCGTAATACTACGGTATGTTGATGATTTTCACTTATGGACCGTCTGACAGCAACTTATTCAGTTGCTGTCAGACGGTCCATAAGTGAAAATCATCAACATACCGTAGGTGAGTATATAGCGTCCCTTTCTGTCCTGAGGCACATGAGGCGCAGGTTCTGACACGATATGTGATCTTCTTCGTGTACTCACGACAACGTGGTCTGCCGCCGGGAATCCCTCCAAACGGCTGCCGCGTCCGGAGAGCTAGCAGGCTGTCGCGTGTGGGTCGCGTGTCAGTGTCAACGGCCAGCCCCACTTTCGCTTGTGGCCCGGCGAGGGCTGTCTGCCGCCTAATCCCTCAGGTAGACGGCCCGGTGACTGTTAGCTTGTAGGACCGGATGCTCTCGCGCCCTTCACGTCAGGTAGCGCGCTGACGCTTTCTTCTTTCAGGTAGCCGATGACCTCCGGCTGGCCTCTGCATTGCCACGATCCCCGTCATCTGCACAATTCTTACAAAAATCTTATGCCTAACTTTTCCCCATGACCTTCTATGTTATAATAAATTTACATCACGATACATTGATGGTCTGTCATTTCAGACACTCTAATTTTAATTTTATAGTTATTTATCTGTAGCTATCATAACAAAAATCATGGAAATAATTTATCTTGATATTTGTGTAGAGACCGATCTCACTATTGTACATGGTGTGTGACGCTATATTGGATGAAGAACTAAATGTGCGCGCCCGCACTAATATTACTATTAATTATATAGATCGACAGTAGACATGCTCAAGAATTAACTACCATTTGCCAACGACCTACATTCTATGTCTTTTAATTCAAATTATGTTGCTATGCAGGTCTAAGTTTTACTGTGCTATAGGGAACATGCAACTATGCTACTTTCGCTCGCCCGTCGTCCCTCCATCTCGGGTCTGTGGTTTGGTGACCTGAAAAATAGCATCTCAACAGGCGCGCGCCACACTTGTGGTAGAAAACCCCCACAATAATAATCTAGTTATTGTTAAATCCTACAGTTTAACTTATCCTAGTATATCGTACTTTCCCTTTTATTTATTTATTTATTTTATTTATTTTTTGTTTACCTTATACAATACTCTTACATAATTCCTGTTACGCTGAGATGTCTCGCTGCTCGCCGCTATTGACGACAGTGATGTGCGCGCCGTACGACATGGCCTCCGAGTTCTCACTACGCCTCACTGAAACTCCAGAGACTGGGTTAGCCATGGCTATACAAGACAATAAATTTATAGTTGCAACTTCTTTTTGTATGTGATGCAGTTTTAGCAATGAAAGCGCACCTTTCCAGAGGCAATGTAATATGACCAAGCCAGGACTGGTTCCTGTTGAGGATTCCGTGGCCCACCACACATCAGCTACACAGTATGTCACGAATTTCCAAGTATAATTCCTTGGTTATTCATCTGTGACAGTCACAAGCAGCACGCTAAATCCCCAACCAGCACATTGGCATGGTAGGCTTTATGCCCGCATTTCTACCGTCTAGGCCCTAGGGCACCAATGGAGTCAAACGCTCACAGGTTCACCCCGACTTGCAAGACAACGATGCTGGCGCAGCTCTGAAAAAAACTATACTGCCCATATTCATCCTCGAAATCACGCAATATACCACAATCTTGCAGTGCACTGACGTGTGCCTGCAAGCATTGGTATGAACGTCTCATGAACTGGTTGTGGCCGCTATGGAGCGTATCACGACTTCTCAGAACGCTTCTAAGAGCACGTTCTTGTATGCGCCCGTTTGTGCGACATCTCGTCACTCATCTTTATCCCTTAACATGGACACCAGATAGGAAAGGACAAAAACATTGCTCATGGAAAGGTAGTGCCTCTTATCGCAACGACAGAGGAGATCGCGAACATAGACAAAAAACGTTAACAACAGTAAATTCTTATGCGAGAAAACGCAGCGTGTTAATACTTTAACAATCTTAATCTATTAATGCAACGATTATTGTTCCCCGAAGAAAGGTTCATATATTTGCCTATTCTACTATGTACACCACTTAAACTACTATTATTCCACGAACTTATTTGTGTGAGAGAAGTGGTGGAGTCATATGGACTAGCGTCAATCCCTTCTTAGACTCCCCCTCCTCTGACGTGCATTAGGATTTGGAGGTCTAATTTCGATCTCCTGGTTCTCCTGTTGTCCTTGATTTCGCTCTCTCCAATTGCGGTCGCTTTGCCGTTCGTCATTCCTCCTGTCCCAGATAGCTTGTCTAGATTGACCCTGTTCCCTGACGTTCTGGTTTCCGTGTCTCTGGTTTCCATAACCTTGAATAGCGTAACCTTGATTTCCGTAACCCTGGTTTCCTAACTGACCAGTGCGATTACGCGATCTGTTGTCGTCTTCCCTTGCTGGCCCGTGGTATTTGTTATTTTGCGCCTTCTTCCTGTCCTTTGTGTCTTGTTTATCGAAGACTACTTCGAGTTCGCGCAGTAGACTCTTGAATGCATCTATGTCAGATCCACACTTCCCGACAAGTGTCTGTTGATACCTAACTGGCAATTTCGAAAAGCAAAATTTAATGATTTCTCCGTTGCTATATGGACTATCTAAAAACTGATTCTTCGTGAGTAATTCATCAAAAAATTTGGTTGCGCTCCTATGACCGGACACTTCCAGTTCAGGACAAAATATTATTTCCTCTTTAATCCTGTCTTGCGTTTCCTTTGACCAGTAGGTCCGCAGGAATGCACCAACAAATTCCTGATAAGTCCGACACGTCGCTGCCACGCCCCGCATCTTTTCCGCGGCTTGGCCTTCGATGTGTCCACACATGAATTCTAATTTTGCCTGGGTTGGCCATGACGACGGTAATGAATTTGTAAACTGCATCACCCAGCTCTTCGGATGCATCGACCGTCCATTATCTTTGAACTTCTGGAATTTTAGTATCGACAGGAAGTGATTCTGATCAAAATCCTGTCCGATCCTCGCACTGGTGTTGTCACTCGTTTCCGATAGTTGCACGTCTGCTGAGTGTCCTGATCTATCTTGCTGATAACTGTGATGTGCTACGTCTGTATCACAGTGGACGTGGCATTCAGCATTCACTCTTCTAAGTGGGCTGCAATTATTGGAGCTATTACTAGGTGTTTCTGCGTGTGCCTTGTTAGTTCTGCACTCTGTCACTGGGCTAGAGCACGGCGGGCTTTTCCTCGGAGACACGATTCTGTGTACTCCATCATTGGTATCCGACCGCGCAGTGCTCGTGTGCCCGTTTCGCTCTAGTTTTGCTATCCGACTCTCTGCTTCTTTCATTCGTTTCGTAATGTTCGTAACCGCAATATTACCTTGAGTCTTAAAGGCCGCTAGGGATTTTGAGTGGACTTGTGTCGCACGTCGCAAGCGCCCTGCGAGTTGAGAAGTTACTCTTGCGATTTTCATTGCCCCTGTTGCTGCAGTTTTGGCTAGGCCTGCTACTTTTTGTGCTACCATTGACATTTGTTTTGCTTCTCCACATTCTTTCTTTATTGTTAATAATTCCCCACGAATTTCCCCTATATGCGAAATTATTGCCTCCGTGTCCTTCTTACGCTGTTCGTCAGCTTCTTCTTTCTCCTTCTTACGCTGTTCGTCAGCTTCTTCTTTCATTGATCGTAGGAAGCTCAGTATTGGGTTAATGTCATCATTTTGATCCTCGTCACACATGGGTGATGTAACTCTGGTCACCTGGGCGCTAGAGATCTGACGTGGCCGAGCTGGCCCCTGTCTGCTCTCGTTCGTTTGATTATAAACTTCTGCTACCGTCTCGACCTGTGTGCCTGTCTCTGTTTCATCCTCTGCCTCACTATCATAATCACGGCGGCAATGTTGCTCTAAGATCCCGTCCAAATCACCTTCCTCATCAATGACCCTGTCGTCCTGTCCTGCTAAAAATGTGCCCATCTCATCCCTGAACCTATCCCCGTCAGTAAACTGCCCCTTATCCATTATGCAATTCTCTTTTGGTTTAACTTCGATCGATAATAGTCGTGCCTTACTTCTCGTGATGATCATTCATGAAAAACAATTTTATCTAAAATGCACAATAAAAATAATCTACTCCATATATTCTTCGACATAGACACAAAATTTCAACAGCGCCGTTCCAACGCTGTAACTACATGCACAGAAACTGCACACAAACCCGACAAAGTGTGAAGTGGTACGGACACCACATCAAAGAAACATATAAAACAATGAACAAACAAACAAACATATACGCTGAAAACAAAAACAGTAAACATGCGCCGCTACTTAAAACTAATCACGGAACTACAAGAAAAACAAGTTGGGTATTAATCATTAAAAAAAAGTAGAGAAAAAAAATTGAATGTTCCTACTAAGAATCCTGTTTGCTTATCAGAGATTCACAGGAAAGAACCTGGCAGGGTCGCCATTTTATGCGAGGTGCCGGGGCTAGCAGTGTATTTAACACTAAATTCTAGAATCTACATATGTAAATGATGCTCTAAGCCCCCCCTATTCTAACTCCGACTTTTGCTGTTGCACAAGGATAAAAAAAATATACGCGAACTGACTGTAATCAACCCTGCAAGTGGAGTAGAAAAGAGTTTGGCACCTGCAATAATTTAATTTGATAAATAAGTTAAATAAAGGAAGGTTTCATTAACATAGTGAGAAATGATGGGTTGCTCTACCGATTACCAGAATGAAAGTTCTGTCCAAAATAACAATATGATTTATTAAGACTAAACACAAAATAATAAACAAAAACACATGAACAATTATAATACATCAAATTGGCTCAAATTGGATACACAAACGAACACTGTGAAGGTGACGTTGTCCCTAAGCTAGATTGTGAGGTTTATGACGAAGTGATATGTGGAGCCAATTCCTTGCCACTCAAATCTTAAGAGAGACACACAGCTACCCCAACATTAATTGCTGCTACTCAAGACAGAACAAAGTTAGAAAAAGACGAACAGGCCCGCTCTGCTGAGCTCTGATTATCACCTAGGAAAATCCCTATCTGCCGGTGCTACGGACATACATTACCAAACTGTCTTCTTAACTGCCAGAACACGATCTGGCATACCGTAGGCGATGGCTGGTTGCTTCGACGTCCTCGACCGAAAGGCGAGAGCCGACTCCCCAGAGCACCCGTACAATGCCGAACACCGAACATTCCCGCCCCCACCACAGTGGCCGTGGTTAAACGTTCCAATCAGCAACTCGAAAACCGGCGGAAAATTCCACTCCATTGCCGGAGCACTACCATTCCACCAACGGAGATTCTTGGCGCCAATTTCTGCGCTGATTTTGCTACATCACGGAGCTATGCCCTGAGCAAGCGAATCACAGTTACTATTTTGCAGAAAGTGCGGGAATTTTCCCGCCACAACTGCCTGGGTACACAAGTCATTCCCACGCCTCCCTGGTAGCCCGCCAGAAAGTGTTTTCGCTAAGATTCTGCGAAGTAACGGAACCTCTAGCCCAGCCGCTACTTCAGACCCCTCCGGGCGTGCCTTTTGACAATGTCGGCATCTGCAAAGCATTCACTCGACTTCCTCACACCCGTCGGCTTAGCAGAGCCCGCCTGTCACCGGACCATGCCTGTCACCGGACCACCCGGGTGACGAGAGACGCTGCGTGGGAAGTCCGCGTGTGAAGGAATAGCAACTTTTCACCGCATGCAGTTAGAGAGGAGAATCGTAAGATAGAAATATGAGAGGGGGCTCATGCCACCTCTCAACTTCCGTCAATGATTTTAGAAATTCTGATGGAATGTTATCTATCTCTTCTGCCTTATTTGATCTCAAGTCTTCCAAAGCTCTTTTAAATTCAGATTCTAATACTGGATCCCCAGTCTCTTCTAAATCGACTCCTGTGTCTTCTTCTATCACATCAGACAATCTCCCCCTTACAGAGGCCTTAAATACACTATTTCGACTTATCTGCTCTCTCCTATGCATTTAACAGTGGAATTACCGTAGCAGTTTTAATGTTACCATCCTTGGATTTAATTTCACTGAAGTTTGTTTTGACTTTCCTATGTGCCGAATCAATCCTTCCGACAATCATTTCTTTTTCGATTTCTTCACATTTCTCATGCAGCCATTTGATCTTAGCTTCCCTGCACTTCCTATTTATTTCATTTTTCAGCGACTTGTATTTCTGTATTGCTGAATTTCCCTGAATACTTTTGTACCTCCTTCTTTCATCGATCAACTGAAGTACTTTTTCTGTTACTCATCGTTTCTTCGCAATTACCTTCTTTGTTCTTATGCTTTTTTTCCAAGTTCTGTGACTGCACTTTTTAGAGACGTCCATTCCTCTTCAACTGTACTGCTTACTGAGCTATTCCTCATTGCTGTATCTACAGCCCCACAGAACTTCAAGCCTGTCCCGTCATTGATTAGTACTTCCGTATCCCACTCCTTTGCATGTTGGTTCTCCCTGACTAATCTCCTAAATTTGAGTCTGTATCTGCTCCTGGAAAGCCTTACAATGCAGTATCTGATTCCGGGTCTCTGCCTGACAGTGGCGTAAAGCAACTGAAATCTTCCCGTATCACCCAGCCTTTTCCAAGTATACCACCTCCTCTTCTGATACTTGAACAGAATATTCTCTGTTACTAGTTGAAATTTATTACAGAACTCGATTAATCTTTCTCCTCTTTCTTTCCTTGTTCCAAGCCCGTATTCTCTCATAACCTTTCCTTCTGCCCTTCCACTACATCTGTATTCCCTATGGCTATTAGATTTTCATGTCCTTTTGCGTACTGTATTACCTTTGCAGTATCCTTATATACTTTCTCTATCTCTTCATCTTTAACTTGTGACATCGGCATGTATACCTGTACTATCGTTGTCAGAGTTGGTTTGCTGTTGATTCTGTTCAGAACAACCCCATCACTGAACTGTTCACAGTAACACACTCTCTTCCCTATCTTCCTATTCATAACAAACCCTACTCCCGTTATACCATTTTCTGCTGCTTACAGAAATTATGTTATGCTCGCAGAAGTCCTATAAAATGATCGCCAGCAATGGAAAGTGCATGAAAAAGAGACATTCTACGAGGGAACAGACAAACACATAGCAGCAGTATTTGACATGTGAAATTACACAGCCGGCCGGTGTGGCCGAGTGGTTCTAGGGGCTTCAGTCTGAAACCGCGCGACCGCTACGGTCGCAGGTTCGAATCCTGCCTCGGGCATGGATGTGTGTGATGTCCTTAGGTTAGTTAGGTTTAATTAGTTCTAAGTTCTAGGGGACTGATGACCTCAGATGTTAAGTCCCATAGTGCTCAGAGCCATTTGAACCATTTCTGAAATTACACACCATGCTGCACATGCTGCACTAACTCTGTGGACAGCACGCAGTCTCTTCCTCACACACACACACACACACACACACACACACACATACAGAACCACATCTGCCAAGCAAATGTATACATATGGATTGCAGTACCTCACAAACCCCTGTCACTAGGTTAGAATCACTTTACCTACCAAACTGAAAACTCAGTTCATGTCCAAGACGTGGCAGAGAAATGGAATACTTCACATACATCTTCGTTCATCTAGAGGAGGCTCGGAAAATAGGTTTTCTATCAGTGTACATGATTCATCACACATACTATGGTATGGAGATGCGATTCCTGACATCACATTTTGATGATTGCAGATAGATAGCGCTTTAAGTCACACACTGTTGTATATGACTTGAATGAAGGTTACACCACACAACTGATACACTCTGAGAGAACAACAGAAAAAATGGTAACATGCGTGGTAAATGACCTGTCTCAACATCACCCTCTCTCTGCAATACATCAGTCTACCATTAAATCACACCTCGTTACAAGCATTCTCAACTGATTAGCCCATCTGCTTTCTCTCATCCTTTAAAGCAGATCCATGTCAATTTAGAGTCAAATGGTTCTCTTTTTCCGGGAAAGCGTCGAAGACAGCAGTCAACTTGTATGTATCCCTATTACCTCAATAGAAATATAGTATAATGTTGCTAAAAACTATGCAGCAACTGTTCTGTAAGGTATTTGTTAACTGACACCTCACAGTTGTGATTTATAGAGAGTACAGAGAAACACATTGTAAGTACTGTTTGTTAGAGTTTAACACACGTAAACAGTCAAACATGCGATCTATTCTGAAGTTGTCTATTGCAGTCCCCCAGCTGGTAATACAATTATCTTTACGTGTGGACACTTCATAAAAATCTATAAGGTGGTTGCCGATAACTTTGGGAGTCAAATCTGGGCTTGTGATAGGACCTATATAAATTCATTAGTCCACATTTAGTGGTTATCCAAGTTAAACAATCTGTTCCAGCTATTTTATCGATGTCCTCAAAAATGAATGTTTCCCTGGTTCCTACTGCTGTTTAAGTAGTTCTAAGTTCTAGGGGACTGATGACCACAGCAGTTGAGTTCCATAGTGTTCAGAGCCATTTGAACCATCAGCTGCTGAGGGAACCAACTTAGGTATTGTATGGGATTATATAATGTTTTAGAAACCAATAGCAACATCAAATTTCTTACTTGTCAGTTTATTGTTTCCAATAGTGGTATTGCGTGCACACACACCAGTCCAACCCCATACCCTGTCTCTCGCAAATTTTTTAAGGAAATTCCATGCAGTTCAGTTGAAATTTGAAATTTTCAGCTACCTCCAGTGTGATGGACTTCCTGCCAAACGACCTACCTGTGGCAATATTCACCCAGGATGCAAGGCAAATCCAGATGTGGGAAGAGTAGTGTTTGGAAACTGGGTGGTTGTGGGATTGTATCATGAATATTCCCACAATTTCCCACTGAATGTGCCAGTCCCAGTATCCAGCTATAGTATGCAAGGAGAAACTGTCCTACATGGAGGATATCGATTTAATTAATTAGTCAATCAATTTGATAGAGTGAGGATAAACAGCATGGACTATTTTCAAGATGTCAACAGCTGGGGAATTACAGAGTATCCACTACTTTGTTGAGGACAAAGGAGGATTAGTGCAGCACATGACAGACGCTTGCAGGGTTGGAAGTAACCCCTTGAGAGAGAGGGAGAGAGAGAGAAAAAGAGAGAGAGCATGTGTTTCGACAGGAATTTCCCATCTATCAATATCAAAGTTTTTCCGCCACCTGTATCAAAGAGTTTCCACCACCTGATGCTTTGTCCAGCAGGAAGTACCCAGAGGGGTGTTGTGGAGGAGTGGATTGGAGGGAGGAGGGGTGGGAAGGTTGCTTCTCCCACAGTCCTTTGCCAGTCGTATTGTGGATAATTCAGTCAGTACCTGCACAGCAGGGCGAGCACACAGAGTAGCTGCTGTCACTGATCTGGTGTGGATGGTGTGTGTTTGGAAGCAGATTGTACAGGAGGTGCAACTGCACATAGCCACTTGTGGTGGGAATTCCCCAGCAAAGGACGTTGCCATAAACAAATGGGGCCATGGCTGTGCGTGACCTGGCTGTTAGATGGTCACAAAATATGTAGTCTGAGTCTGTTGCCATGGGCAGTGGAGATCTTTGGGTGTTCTGTATGCATCATGTAATTGCAGTACTGACTAACAGTCTCTGTATGGTCAATATGATGACACCGGGAGATGTGCACTAAACACTGGATTGCTGGCAGTCCATCATGGTGTGTTGTGGTGTCGCAAGCTCGGGCGTGCCATGGCTTCTTGTGGATGGTATGTGCATACCTCTTGGCAGGCTTGGAGCATTGTGGTGGACACTAGCACATGGCATTGCCCATTGGATGGCATCTGTGTGTGTGTGTGTGTGTGTGTGTGTGTGTGTGTGTGTGTGTGTGTGAAGATGTGATCGGCATGTTTTTGGTCAGATCTGTAACAGGGTTCAAATGGCTCTGAGCACTATGGGACTCAACAGCTGAGATCATCAGTCACCTAGAACTTAGAACTACTTAAACCTAACTAACCTAATGACATCACACACATCCATGCCCGAGGCAGGATTCGAAGCTGCGACCGTTGTGGGCATGCGGTTCCAGACTGACCACCTAGAACCACTCAGCCACTCCGGCCGGCCTGTAACAGTGTAGTTACATGTGATGAGTTTTGTTGACATCAATTTCATGATGGAATTACTTGTGCAATGGGAAAAATTGGTCTATTTACATATTTAATTACTTCATTTCGATGTATTTTACAAGGCCTGCACCTTCCAAAATTAATTAAACAGCAGAGGATGATGATCTTTTTCAACCAAATAAAGAGACCCAGTCCTTGTGAATTGGTATGCAAATTAAATTTTGTCAATAAACAATATATTATTATGCCATCTGCTATCTAATTGACATTGATTTCAATTTCATTTCGTGAACTCCTTCTTCTCCATAACAGACTGGGTCTTTTTCCCACAAATTCTCATTTGTGGGAGGGGAGCGAGAATGGGGGAGGGGCGGGGCGCAGGGATTTCCCTGCAGGGGAGGTGTTAGTTAATTTATTGACTTAATTAATTTGATATAAAAATGTGCTTGTTTGGTGAGTGGGAGGGAGGAGGAATTGGCGATTGGCCAATTGGGGGGGTGGTGGAGGAGAAGGGGAAGGGAAATAGGGTGATGTGTTTCTTAGAAAGGCAAATTATCTTCAGGGGGGCCATAAATCAACCCCAAACAGAACAATATGTTGCGCCTGAATGTGTACTTACCCATGATGTATGCAACACACGCAAAAATGGCTCAGAACCGATGTTACCCTACTACTTATGTGAACAGTTGGCTGGTCAGGTCCACCCCATGGTAAAATGTTAGTTCCCGAATGGTGATGCTGTGTTCCAAGACGACAGAGTCCCTATTCATACAGCTAGCATCGCCCAGCACTGGTTTTGTGAGCACAGAAATGAATTTGCCCATCTCTCCTAGCCACCTGAGACACCAGATCTCAGTACTATTGAGCCTTTTTGGTCTACTTGGGAGAGAAGGATGCGTGATCACTATCCACTTCCATCAACGTGCCTGAACGTCTCATTATTTTGCATAAAGAATGATAAAAATTCCCTTGAAAATCAGACAAGACCTGTATTTATCTGTTCTGGAAGCTGTTTAGAATGCCAACGCTTTTCCTATGCTGTATTATGCATGGTAATTTGTTGCGTTTTTGGTGTTTCCGTGTTTTTATCGACGCCCTGTATAGTAAAATTTTGTCTGAAAAAGCTACACAAATATCGAGTCGGATCTTGATAAAATTTCAAAGTGGTGCAAAGGCTGGCAACTTGCTGCCTTTAAATGTTCAGAAATGTAAAAGTTTGCACTTCATAAAGCGAAAAATGGTACGATTCTACGACTACAATGTTAGTGATCACAATTGAGATCGGTCAACTCACACATCTGCCTAGGCGTAAAAATTCATTGGGATATGAAATGGACCGCTCACAAAGTCCCAGTCGTTGATAAAGCCGATGACAAGCCTCTGTTCGTTGGTAGAACACTAGTGAAATGCAATCAGTCTACAAAGAAGATTTCTCACAAAACACTCGTGCTACTCGTACCAAATACGACCAACAGGGGATATTGGACGTATACAGAGAAGGACAGCACGGAATGAGCACAGGTTTGTTTGACACTTGGCACAGCGGCATGGAGATGCCGAAGAACTGAACTGGCAGACACATAAAGACAGACGCAAATATTCCGAGTTTGTAGAATCATTTTTGAATTATGAATCCAGGAATCCACGAATCGTCTGAATAGAGAGTGCAAAACCAGGATTAGACTAATTACAGCACGCACAGAGGCGTTTAAATAGTCATTTTTCCCGCCCTCCATATTTGAATCGAATGGGAAGAAGTCCTAATAACTGGTGCAGTAAACTTCACAGTGATTTGCAGAGTATGAACGTAGATGTAGCTGTAGACGAAGACTGTTCTACCCTCGCAATACTCGAGATTGGAACTCTAAAGAGGGGGGCGGGGAGGGGAGTAAAGTAAGTACCCTTCGCCGCAGACTATGAGGCGGAGTGGTTTGCAGAAACACACACACACACACACACACACACACACACGCACACGCGCGCACGCACAAACATGCGCGAGCGCGCACACACACAAACTGAAGAGCCAAAGAAATTTGTACACCTGCCTAATATCGTGTAGCTCCTCCGCAAGCACACCGAACTGCCGAAACACGACGTGGCATGGACTCGACTGATGCCTGAAGTAGTGCTGGAGGGATTTGACACCATGAAGCCTGCAGGGTTGTTCATAAATCCGTAAGAGTAGAAGGGGGTAGAGATCTCTTCTGAGTAGCACGTTGCAAGGCATCCCAGATACGCTGAATAATGTTCGTGTCTGGGGAGTTTGGTGGCCAGTGGAAGTGTTTAAACAGAAGAGTGTTCCTGGAGCCACACTGTAGCAATTCTGGACGTGTGGGATGTCGCACTGTCCTGGTGAAATTGCCCAAGTCCGTCGGAGTGCACAATGGATATGAATGGATGCAGATGATCAGTCAGGATTGAACCGTGATTTATTTTCAAAGAATATCCTTAAGAATTTATTTTATTTACTAGCGATTCATCAAGAACATTAACACATTTAATCACACTATGTAAGCATGGAAATAGTTGCCAGGGAGTAACTGATGAAATCATAACCAAATTCCTTTTAACAAATGGGAATTTTATTCGCTTTAATAGTGCCTAAAAGCATTTTTTAAAGAAACAAATTTGAAATTATAATCAGAAAGCACCCTCTAAATATCAAAGTTACAATTTATTCAGAGGCTGAAAGAAACAAGTTTTGACTGTATGAGCTTTTGGGCAGAGAACCTTGCCGCTCCCTTTTGACACTGCCGTAGTTACGACCGCTCACAACAGCCTCTGACAGACTACACTGGTGCAAATCTGCAGTACACCAAATAACTTTAAGAATTTTAACAATTTACACAAGCACACAAACTATGCACCCCCCGTAGGAGGGATGGAAATCGTACAAAACATTAACAATTAAAATATTAACCTTGCCACCGAAGGTGCAACTTGATTTTAACTTCTAAGAAAAATCTTACGGTGAAAGGGTGGCAACTTTATATACTAAAATGATCATTTAAATAAAAGCCCAGGAATTGCAATCTTATATAAAATTCTACAAGGGTGGCCAAACAATAGTTAAGATGCTCTACAGTACACAGATACCGCCTCTCAAGTCCATAGGCAATAATATCAAAGTTTCCAAAGATCAAAACATATTTCAGGTATTAGGCCGTTACACTCCAAGCAATAAATTCGTTAACACACCAAATCCGACAAACATGACAGAGGCAGCTACAAACATACGGTATATTGATACGGAGATTTACCGAACAACCAGAACCGCAGGTTGCTCTAACCCGCCCCTACTCCACAAGGGAAAAACGGACCATCCAATTTATAAACAACCACCTTCCCGCGGGTGGGCAAATGGAAAAGAATGGTGGGACGATCCCAAATCAAAACGGTTGGCGACTTCACCAAGAAAACAAGTAGAATTTAACAAGGGTAAATCAAACAACATATCACCAGTCACTTAAAAACTGCGATTTCTCGAGAAGACCTGGCGCAGCACCCCCAGATCGCTCTCCCGAATCGTCGACTGCCAGCCGCTTCAACGGACGCTGGAAGGCTCGCCGATCTCCCGTCTCACGGCGTCGCAGCTCGCACCGGC